>NW_004797657.1:732135-738768 GCF_000002075.1 Aplysia californica
AGAGATAGGTATGTATATACATTACACCTAGAGCTTGAAAAGATAAACAGAAAATGAGCTATCAGAAAGAATTAATCTAAATTAGTTTTATTAACCCTATCCGTCCGTCGTGTTTTACTATCGTATCCGTACGACGTGGGGACTTTGTATCTCCACTTTCCAAAGAGGAAATCTATTCGTTAATACGATCCGTACGCTTTTCATAGCTGTCTGTCAAAATGATTTTTTGAAGAAATACTGAAAGTTTTAAAGAGATAATCGTACTAGAAGTATTCTAAAATGTGAAGAATACAACCCCGGAGGTATAAAATGACCCCAGGGCGTACGTTATACAGCTTATATGGATACAGTGCCGAAGGTAACAGGTGTTACAAGGGAGTAACAAATTAAAAGAAGGACGAGACATAAGGACTAGATGTTCGGTAAGGAAGAAAGGGCCTACCACGCAAGAACACCCACCAACCAACCAAAGAACACATTTGGGTAAAGAAATATATACATTAAATGAAAGGGACAAAAATGTAGAAGGCAGCCTGACAAAAATCAGTCGTGTCGAGAAAGGTAAACGAAGAAGTAATAATAGAAATAAAAGATAAACCAACAGAGAAATGGTATCAATCCCCCCCCCCCTCCCCTAAAAACAAACAAAACAACAACAACAAAAATTTAGGAAAAAAAAGAAAAGCTGAAGGTATGAGTTGTAAGAGGATGCTGCTATCTCTATCAAGTAGCAGAGAGAAAGAGAGAGAGGGAGAGAGAGAGAGAGAGAGAGAGAGAGAGAGAGAGAGAGAGAGAGAGAGAGAGAGAGGGAGAGGGGGGGGTGACAGACAGACAGACAGACAGACAGACAGACAGACAGACAGACAGACAGACAGACAGACAGACAGACAGACAGACAGAGCAGGAATAGAGCGAGAGAAAGAGAGATGGATAGAGGGGAGAGGAGAGGAGAGGAGAAGAGAGAGGAGAGGAGAGGAGAGACGAGACAAAGAGACAGAGAGACAGAGAGAAACAGGAAAAGAGAGAAGGATGATGATAAGGACAAACCTAAAGAGTAGGACAGGCCTGTACAGATAAGGAGAGTGGGGTGGTTGTGGCAAAGGGTGGGGAAGGGTGGATCATTAAGTTCATGAAGAGTCAAGAACCGTTTCACTGACAGAAACCAACAGCAGTAGAGCTGACTGATAAACAGGCACACAAGCCCTGGCCATGTGGCCAATGACATCTAACGTAGATGCCGGGGTCAGGCCAGCAAATTGATGCGCAGGCGCAGCGGAAGCGGAAGAAGAAGCGTGTTTTGTTTGATATTCGACTTTTAAGTGTTGTAAGACTCCGCCATTTTGAAAAGTGGCGTATAACGGAGGCTTACACTGAGTAGTTAATCTGTTTTGAGAAATGTGGATCTGCTAGCCACAGACTTATATTTTGATATCATCGATCGAGGCACTGTGACGTAATTCCGTTTCCCCATGGAGCAACAGTAATAGCGAGGTCATTGATGAGGTTTTGGTGTGACATTTTGTACAAAGTCACTTTAAAAATATTGTAAGTTTAAAATTAACGAATTTAGGTTTGTTTGTACATAGGTATTGTTTATCCAAACATTCCCACCGGTATCAATATAGAAGTACAATTTAATTCTATCATAAATACTAATTGTTCAATACAGTCTTCCTCAAACTGATATCAAGTGATATCCTCCTCTTCTTTCTCCTCCTCCTCCTCCTCCTCCTCCTCCTTCTCCTCCTCCTCCTCCTCCTCCTCCTCCCCCCTCCTCTTTGGCACTTCGGACATTTAACGGACAGGTCAGCTGGCGTGTGCCTCTTCGTTCTCTCTCGATTACTAAATGTTCAGTGCAAAGGTGCAGAGCTGTTTTTATAGGATGCTAGATATACACAAGCGGGGTAAAGGTAAAGGTGGGTAAAGGGACCGAGCTAAAGAAAGAAAGAGAGTGAAAGTGAGGAATAGACGAAGACGGAGAGAGAGAGAGAAAGAGAGAGAGAGAGAGAGAGAGAGAGAGAGAGAGAGAGAGAGAGAGAGAGAGAGAGAGCGAGAGAGAGAGAGCGAGAGAGAGAGTGAGAGAGAGAGAAGGGGGAGGTACACTAACAGTGACAGACAGAGACAGATAGGGACAGACAGGGACAGAGAGAGACAGATAGAGACAGACAAAGACACCCAAAGACAGACAGACTAATGTAGTCACAGTTTTGACACTGACTTACCTTGATAACCTTAGGCTTGTTCTCCTGAGGGGGAAGCGAATGCCATCTCCTCACGCCCCCGGCCCCACCGATTGGCTTCTTCTGGCCATCCTCCGCTGCTGATTGGTCGTTCTTTAAGAATTGTAGGCGGAGCTCGCTGACACGAGGTGACTGGAGTGACTTCTTTGAGCCCTGTCTCGGCGTGACGTCATCGGAAGACGGTTGAGGTAGAGCAGACGAGGACTGGAGGGAACTTGACGAGGACGAAATCGACGACGATGACAACGATAGAGGAGAAGGAGATGCGGGAATGGCGTTGTCATTACGTGAGGTGGCTGAGGTAGTAGTGTGCCTGGCTGATAACGGGGATGGTACGGAGTTATCGCAGGATACAGAGCGGGATGACTTGGCGGACGTTGAAGACTCTTGTTTTATTTTGGCAAGTGGCGCTGAGTCATCCAAATCACGTTGTATCCGGTTGTCTTCATGAACCAAAGGCGATTGGGCCCGACCCTCACGACTCGGTGAGGTCAGGAACATTGGCGAGACCGAGCGAAATCCGGGTATTGTTCCGGAACCGGATTTTTTGGATTCGGATATGACCTCCAAGGAACCGGAGATGGCATGTGAGTCTCGGAACCGCGATTCCTCGCTTCCGGGCGGGGACCACATGACTTTAAAGCCTTCTTCTTGTTCCGGCTTGGCCGATAGATTTGAATTGCTGCTTCTTAGGACGTGAAGGGAAGCCGACCTTTCCAGGTTCGTCGGGCGTCTGCTAGGGAAAGACAAGTGGGTAGATCCGCTGGAAACTTCGGATCTGCTAGAATCGGATCCTGATACCGATCGATTCTCGTCCCGACCCGATGAGAGATTTTCAGAGGAGGAAATAGTGCTGGACCTCGGGGTCAGAGTGATACTCTCCCTCGTTTGACATACGACCTCTGGCGTCTGCGGGGCAGTGATGTCACTGTACCGCTTTTTGGCCGATTCTCTGTCATTTGATTGTGTTTGAACATTCTCTCTATTGGTTGGGGCGAGGCTGAGGGCGGAGTTAGAGGCGGGGCTAAAGCTTTGGGCCCTATGAAGGCCCCCACCCGCCGCTGAGGCGCGTTGCAGCACAGCGGAGATGACGTCAGCTGGACGTGGTTCCGACAGTTTCTTGAAGGTTCTCCTCACGGTGGTGCGGGGAGGTAGCGTCACGGTCTCGTTCTGGGGGGCAGAGCTCGAGTCTGACTGGGCTAAAAAATACAAATCGTTTTGAATCTTGTCAATCACTGTGTTTTAAAAGATAGCTTCGTCGGTGTGGGGAAATAAAAGCATTGGGAAATGCGTTTGCTTCGCAGCATCACTACGCTCAACACCTCACTTTCTTTTCATTTATACACCCCTCCCCTCTTTCTCTCTCTTTCTCATTCTCATTCTCTCTCGCCTCTCTCTCCTTCTCTGGCACCCCCCCCCGACAGACGTTCATACCGCCTGCGTTGAGCGCACTATACCGGTTTACCCCGAAAAATACGGTCACAAGCGGGAGACTACAGAATTATGTAACACAAAATAAATTCTGCATCATATAACACATTAATTTTTCATCTACGATAAAAGACGCCTGAGAAATGGTCACTCAAAACTTGCCTTTAACAATTAAGCTAGGAAAAAGTGTCGGGATATCAAAGTTACGTAAAAGTATGTTTGCATTTGTTTTTGAGTGTATCAACATTTATTGTGAAATAGACATGTATTGCATGTCAAATTAAAGGAGAATATTATTGTCTCTGCACCGACCAATGTTTTATAACGATATTTTCATACAGATAAGAAAACAGAGCAGTCACAAACACCCCTTAAAACTTGGACTTACTGTCAAATGTGCTCATTAGTACAATGTATTTTGTTCACGAGCCTTTGGTTTTGTGTACAGCACCAACTCATTTTCAGGCTGGACTATGTTAGTTAGATTTTGGACTTAATCATCTGTCACTGAGGAACAGAAATCATGAAACTCCCATGATTTGAGGTGGCCTGGCCAGAATGCACAAAATCAAACTCTTGATAAACAACAGAAGGCTTCGTTCTGAGGATTACATCGCTAGAGAGCTAGAACGTCCTGTCCCGGCTTATCATTATTTTCGTCATGGTGTCATTAAAGCAGATATATTTATACTAGACAAAGCACCTTCTCACCGGTCCAAGCAATTATAAATTTTTGGAAAAGCAATTCATACCAATGATCGAGAAGTCCTTCGTAAAAAGCCCTGATATGAATGCTACATATATTATGTGAAGCAGCAGCTGCAGAAACGCGACTTTGCTCCCGGTTTTTTGCAACTCTTTGCGACATTTGAGACGACATGAGAAAAAAATTGTATCCAAAATTAAATACAGCCCACGCCCAAAGGATCTGCGCACTTCCCAAAATCAGTTCCCCCTAAACAAAATATTAATGAGCGCATGTAATGTTTAAATCCAAGTTTTGCTTGGTATTTGTGACTGCACTATTTTCTAATCTATTTCAAACTGTTGTTTTGAAATATCGTTTATTACCGACAGAATAGTTCTCCTTCATTTGATACGCAACACATTTTCATTCCACCAATGTTGGGGCACCTCAAACCAAGCGTGAAGACACTTTACGTTTATTTGATTTCACAGAATTTTGCTAAGCATGATTTTTTCTTGGTCAATTTTCAGTTACCGTATCTCGGGCGTCTCTTGTCATAGAACAAAAATCAATGTGTCAGATGATGCAGAATTTATTTAGCTTTATTTCGGTATACTGCATGAGTGGGTTGTACAAGGCTTTAACACAGTGATTACATTTTCAAGTTTCTTTTGGACGCTACTGTATAACGAGAAGACCAAGTGGACGAAACCAGGCGAACAGCAACTATGAAATCAAAGCACATGTATCATCAACTGAACAAAAGCAACATTGTTTATCTAAATAACCACCCAAGAACAACTGACCTTTGGGGTCCGTGACCTTGACCTGACACGAGCATGTGACTTCTGCAACAGAGTTCTTCGCCACACATTCGTAAAGACCCGCATCTTTCAGCCCGGCCCCCAAGATCTCCAGCCGAGCCCCGCCATTGTTGAAGGAGGACAGGAAGTTGTGGGACGCACCCACCATCGAGCCGTCTCGCCTCCACAATATGGCGGGTGTGGGAGTTCCGGTGACGTCACACTTGAGAATGACAGTCTTGCCCACACTGACAGTGATGTCAGCAAGTTTTGTGATGAAGCAGGGTGCCTTGTTTTTGACTGTGAATGAGTACGTTTTCAATTCATGTTCAAGTTACATTGTGTCGATGGGTCGTAAAACACACATTTAAAAAAGCAAAATCAGATACCCCGTTCCCACTAACAGTAATAACTTTGATCCCACTAAATTTCACAAGAAAATTATATCATTAACCAACGTTTGAAAGGGTACGCAGCAATATTATTATACTTCTTTGGCTGCATGATCCCTAAACCTGAAGGTTACGCCTCACCTTGCACGGTGACTGTAGCGTCCATGGAGACCCTCCCTGCGGTGTTTCGCGCCACACACTGGTAGACTCCCGCGTCCTCCAGGCACACACTGTCCAGTTGTAGACTCGCCAGCCGCCCGTCATAGCTACAGCTGGAAGAATGAATAATGAATAAATGAATTAAATGAATGAATAAATAAATGAATGAATGAATGAATGAATGAATCAATCAATTAATCAGACAGGCAGACAGACAAACACCACAGAGGGCGGGAAAAGATAATGGACCACCAGTGGCGTCGTAAAACCACCCGATTCATAAGAGAGACTTCTCGCAATTTGAAAGGGGTATTTGTCTTCAGAACTGAAATTTTGTATCTAGCAAATTCACATTTTCCAGTAACCCCTCCCCCCCAACATTATAGATATAATAACTAGTCAAAATGGCAAATCTTAATGATGTAAGTGTATACATTCAGTACATTGATATACATTCCAACCAAGATAGACAGATAAGGGCATTTTCACTGAAATATATATATATTTTTATCGAATGAAGGACTGAATGAAAGAATAAATGAATAAATAAATGAATGAACGAAAGAGTGAAGGAATGGAGAGGATGAAGGAACGAACGAATAAACAAATAAATACACGAGAGAAAGAATAATAAACAAGATCCAGACGGCGGGGTAGCAGACCCACCTAAAGCTTCGGTCATCCCCTAACTCCAGCCCGTCCTTGAGCCAGCTGATGTGTGGTTCCGGTGAGCCGATGACGTCACACTCCAAGACCAGCCTCTCCCCGTCGTTGACCACTGGGTTGGTCAGTTTGGTGAGGAACATGGGCACCACAGTGCTCTCCGAGTCACAGGCTGATTTTTTTGGGAAGGGGGCGGGGTAGGTGAAAGGAGAGTTTATTTAGAAGGAGAGATGATTTGTAAAAAATGTCAATGCGGG
>NW_004797657.1:738868-747533 GCF_000002075.1 Aplysia californica
TTTGGGTAAATGTTTTACGGCGCTCGCAACTGCATACTGCATACGGTCATTTGAGCGCGCGGGACACACCAGTTTCAGTTGGTAGGAAATTTTGAATTTTGCCCTGGTGGCGGGAGAAGTCTACTCTTATCGATTTTAGACCAGCAAGGAAATCTTTAACGTGCGCAACTTGCACACGGGCCCTCCGAGATTTTTCACCCTTGTCCGAGAAGGCTAAGTGTAGATCTTCCCTACAGAAAATCAGTGGTGTGGCTGAAAGACTGCAGTAAGAAGGAGCCAAGGAGTAGTAGTAGAAAGGCTGAAGAAAGAGTCAGGACCCCATTGGAGAGCGTGAAGGGTTGGAGACAGAAAGTGGAGACGAAAGCAGACGTCAGGACATTGCTAGAGAGCAGAAAAGGAGGTGAAAGGAGACTATTTTAGAGAAGAAAGCTTTTCTGTCGCTACCCGGATTCGAACCCGTGACCATTGAATGAGAGGCGAGCACCTTAACCTCTAGGCCACGAGAGCCCCCACGAATGTTTGGGAAACATCCAAAGCCCAAAAAGTTAAAAAGAAGTGGGAGTGTTCTCGACATATTTACAGGTGTTCATCTTTTGAGGACAAAATGCAAATCTATGTTAGCAAAAACTAAGCAACAAAAAGGTAACAAAAAGTCATTCTTATTTTGAGTTTCCTTGGATGTGAAGTGATCGTCTATGGATCTCGCAAGGAAAACGTTTATTAAGCAACACCAACAGTTTAATGTAAACGTAAACAACAGACTTAAGAAGAGAATTTCCCTGAAACTCTCAGTTGAAAAAGCAGTGACTGTCATTAAAGGTTTCCACGTCTTTGTAAAAGAGTACAAGTCTGCCTAAACATGAACTATTGTTACTTTTGAATTAATTTCTAAACGTCATTGAATTGAAGTCACGTTATTCAATTTAAACGTTATTTCCAACATGCCTGTTCCCTCCAGGGCGGTAGTGAATTGTCGTCGTCTGTGCCTTTTTAAACGAGTGTTTTCTTTCTTCCTCTCCCTTTCAGAAAATATTATTTTCGTTGAAGTCAATTTTCAAAGCATTATTTTGCTGTCAGAATTTTTTTCTTCTCTTTTTCACCATGCACTGGCCTTTTGACTTTACAAAAATGCCTGAAATATGATAATGTTTTGTTGTTGTTTTTATTTTCTTCAGTGCAGTCGTCTAAAAAGGAGCAGTGTTCGCTGTGCATGAGCGAGGAAACTCGAGAGTTGTAGTTTTTAGATGTCTACCTTGAAGAATCAATTACGCATATTCGATTGGCTCCTGTTTTTTCCCCCCTCAAACGGTTAGCAGTTAGCTGTACACTATCTGGTTGTTTTTTTTTTGGGGGGGGGGGATTTATTTGCAGGAAAAGTCATACTGGTGCTATGATAAGAAATAGCGGACTGTCGATGGATGACATGGATGCTATTCTGTTGATGCTTACGGTTGGCTTATGAGTAATATGCAATTGTGTTTAAAAATAGATCTACACAGCTGTTTTTAGGTCTAAAATATAATATATATTTTTTATTTTTAATTATTCAAACTATCATGTTCTTCTCTGATAGGAAAACGTCTGGCTATTGGAAGCCCACGAGGACACAACTCAAGTTAAAACGTACGTCCCTCTGGGAATTTGTATGAGCCCTCTGATCTAGCTTCTTGTTCTAATCTCATTCCGAAAATAGAGAAGGTGATGAAGGGCACTGTAGATGCAACTATCTAGAATATCAGATGTTGTAAAGCTGAGTCAGTAAGTGATTATGCATCCAATTCCATAAGTCCAATAAGCCACTGGTAAATTATTTCGCGTGTTTATTCGTAGACAGACAAGCATATGACGTAAAAGTCCGGGGAAATTCAGAAAAGAAGAGGAATGGTGACAAAAAAGTAAAGTTTTACGCCCCCATTGACAAAGTTGGTCGAACGATTGGGAGGAAATTGTAAACTGATCAACTAGCGAAGAGAAGAAAACAGAACTTTGAATGGTATCAAACGTGGATAAAAGACAAAAAGGGTAAAGAGTAAACACTCCTAGAACCCTCATCCCCTCTAACAATTCTTTAATAAAAAAGGGAGCGAAACTCATCTCTGGGAGACACTCAACGCCACCTAACAGGGACGCGTGATTGGAAATTTCGTTGTGTATAGATCTCTGTCTAGACAAAGCGCCATTCATTTCCAGAACAACCCTTGAGATCTCTGGTTGCGTGGCGAGTTCGTGATGCACGTGTGAGGCTGAGTCGCCCGCACACAGCACGAGATAGGCCTTTTTGATGGTGAGTGCGGCGGAGGGGCGTGGCGAGGTGGATATGATATGTCGCTCATGATCGAAAGGTTCGCATTGATGGCGAGGGATATTACACAAAACAGGGACAAAAAGGTAAACGATTTCCCCCCTCTCAGGCAAGGAGACACGTCGCTCTGTGTTGTTGTCGGAAAGCGAGGACGGGCAGCAATGCTCCAGACAGCCCTTCATCACTCCATGACAATAAGTGCGAACAAAGCGCTGCTGTGGCTATAGAAATGAATTTGAGAAACATGCTCTGAAAACACTGTGCGTAAAACCGTGCAATTACAAGTACTAGTTTTGTTGGCTGTGGGTCAAAGCTTCACGCAAATCCTTTACGCATTTTCCTGCAAATGGGTTGAACAGCAATGAAATAAGATGAATTGTCTTCTAGATTTTTTTGAAGGAAAGAGTTGTCATGCTGACAGGGGAGAGAATTGTTATTTCATAACGTCTTTCAAGCGGAAATCGAAAGGGAAATGAGGTTTGCGATTAAGTGGGAGTTGCAGATTTTTTGGTCTCTATCGTAGTTTTTAAAAAGTAGAATCGTTTGCAGTTTTCGCTTTTTCTTTCGAAACAAATAATTCGATTCTGATCAAACTTGGTTAAAAAAACTGAAAGTGCTACTCAGAAAGCCCACATAAGCTTTTAATGCGTTTCAGAAGTCGCAATATGGCTGGATGCTCTGCTCTCTACCTTCTGGTGCCCCCGCTGTTAACATAGGTGTCCCTGTTACAGACTGGCTTGTGGTATTTTTTAATGTAAGTGTTTTACGCCCCTATCGAAATCATTTAGATAATAAAGGCGGGCTCGAACTGGCATGTCAGGGCCAACGCGAGTTGAGATGAGTCCATCGTCCCAGCAGAGAGACCAAGATGCTCGATAAAAATTCTCCCAACAGGATGATCGAACCCATGTCGCCTGCGTGCCATTGCTAAGCGCCTTACCGCTAGACGTCGTCATGGTATATTATTGTGTTCTCCGTTTCAGTCGTTAGGATCCCTTAGACCGACCTCTGTTGTGAAATGGTAATTCATAATTAATGGCCTCATTAGGTCCCGATGAAGACATTACGGCAAAAAGAAAAAAACACCGACTCATGCGGTGTGGGAACAATTTGCGATCACAAGCGTTTTCCAGGACAACCGTACATTTTAAAGCGCTGGGCACGGAGGGAAGGAAACGATGAAGTTAAGAGAGAGAGAGAGAGAGAGAGAGAGAGAAAGAGAGAAAGAGAGAGAGAGAAAGAGAGAGAGATGCAGAGACTGAGCGACAGCGAAAGAGAGAGAGAGAGAGAGAGAGAGAGAGAGAGAGAGAGAGAGAGAGAGAGACAGACAGACAGACAGACAGACAGACAGACAGACAGACAGACAGAGAAAAAGAAAGAGAGAGAGACAGAAGAGAGAGGTGAGGAGAGAGCGAGAGAAAGACAGGGAAAGAGAGTGAGAGAGACAGAGAGATAGAGAGAGAGAAAGAGAGATAGAGAGAGAGAAAGAGAGAATGAGAGGGGGGAAGAGAGAGAGAGAGAGAGAGAGAGAGAGAGAGAGAGAGAGAGAGAGAGAGAGAGAGAGAAGACAATATATGCAAGAACAGACAGGCACAAAGACAGCGACGCATTTCTGGAGTCTGGGTAAAGAGAAGAACGGGAATAGGTAGTTGTCGAGTCATCCACAGTGAAATACAGTCGATGTCTACGAAATAAATTGGTAGCACGAAAAAAGAAAACCCACATCTAGCGAACGGAGAGCCACAACATTACAAAAGCAACACAAGTGCTCAGTAATATTCATTCAGGATTCATATGGAAGTCTTCCTGATTGTAGTCCAGCATACCTACCGAGCTAACTCCATGCCTGTGGCTGATTTAGGATGGTACTGACACTCCAGTTTGCTCCAAAAATAATCAACAGCAGACAGAGAAATTCTGAAGATTATGTATACACAGAAAGACTTACACACAAAAATGTACACACACATACTACGTATCCACATGGCATGACACACACAAACACACACATACACATAATATACACACACACACACACACACACACACACACACACACACACACACACACACACACACACACACACACACACACACACACACACACGAGCGATGGTGCACGCGAGTCAGTAAAGCAGTAGCACAGCACCAAACGCTTACTCGCGTGGGAACCCATGAACTGAATGGCGCTCAAAAACCGAGCCTGACTACGAGTGGCGTGAGGGGCGTGGCGGGAGGAGGCCCCGCCCACAGAGGTCTTCCGACGCTGTTTCTTCGTCATCGACTTCCGGCGCTTGTTGAAGAAACGACCCACCTGCTTGACCCACGAGCCTTAAAGGTCAAGGATAACATGCATTCACCCTGATAAATTATGTCTCATCATGACTGATTGTTTGTAAAATGAGCGACAACATGAGATATTGATTGGTTGTAAACTGGTTGCAAACGTCTCAAGCATATTTAACGTGGGAGCAAGGATTACATCATCTGCTCTCATAGAATTACACAAGAGATACCTACCTCCCTGTCCTACACAATTTAGATCATTTAAGAACTGGGTTGTTTCTTTGACTCAGTGTGTTAGGTTCAACCCGCTTTGAGTGGGGTGCAATATTATGTGGGCCCTCTGACAAGCAGAATCGAAACAGCCCGCCTCCTTTATGATCCAGATAGTGTTGATAGAGGCGGAAAACATTTACAATCACTCTCAGGCTTAAACGTTTCAAGAAAACATTATTACTCAGGTAGACTGAGCCTAAGAGCAACTTAATGTCTTTGATTGAAGAGGAGCACACAGACATGATAACCATCACTTATAAGTGCCCGTGAATAAAAAAGCTATACAAACAGAAACCACAGGGTTCAAGTAAAGAAGTTTTAACTATAATTAGTGCCCTCCAGTTTATTCACTCGCCCAGCAAACGCTGAAACCACACAATTGAAGCAGCTGAAGCTGTAGGACGGTGCCTTAATGGGGAGATGTTCTAAATGAATACCCTGACACTTTCACACGCAAACAGAACATGCGCTCTTCACATGGACCGAGCTTCCCAGTCCGTGTGTAACGACCTGTACTTGTAAGGTGAACGGGGAATAATCTTTCTGATTCTGACAACATTTTATGACGTTTCAAGCATTCAGTAAAGTGGTCGCAAGGATACGAGTGTCTACACTAACAGGAAATTAGAAAAAAAGACTGACGATATACGTGTATTGAAAACAAAACAACAACAGACTTTCTGGTTAGATGTAAATGAAGACATACCGGTTCTAGTTTCACTTTCAGCCTCAGGACCTGCTTCGCCTTCAACTGTCACCTCGCCGTCCTTGACCTCAGAAGTCTGCCCGTCTTCGATGGCGGGAACAGCAGACGTCGAGTTCGGATCCCCAAGAGTCACGTGAGTAACGACCTTGTCCCCCCATGACTGACCCTGGCTCACAGATTTGTTCTCCGACTCGACGATGACGTCATGCTCTACTTGCTCCGCACCTTCCTTGTCCCGTTTGGTGCGCGTGGTGTAAACACTTCTCTGGAAATAGTTGGAACCGCGAGATGTCAGACGTTTTTTCGTCTGGATGACATCTCTTTCTTTGAGGACAGTTCCTCCGGGGGACACTTTGTTGCGTTCAACAATAGTGTTTCTCAGCTCTTCATTGGCGTTGCTGGGCGTTCGTTGTTTTTTCGTGCGCACCGTTACCACCTGGTTCTGATTCTCGTCTTCGGCGATAGCCTGCATCGTCACCCCGCCATCGTCGTCCTCGTTAATGTTGAAAGACCGCGTGCCGATAAACGTCGACGACTTCCCATCCTTGCCGCCTTCTTCGTTATTGTTATTGATTTTGCTGTTTTTGTTATTCGTATGCGACACAAGAGCGAGGGATGATTCTTCGTTGACTCCACTTCTGTCGTCAACCTCGCCATTTTTGGTGGTTTGCGTTGGGGCTGCGTCCATGGTGACTAGCTTGGACGTTCTGTTTGGCACTATAGACAAAACTGAGCCGTCTGTCTCATCAATTACTTCGCGGAGTCGAGGCGAGTCTCTTGCGTCTGTGGATTAAGTTCACGTTTTAACAAGCAGATAATATGCACGACACATCACGTTTTAACAAGCAAATAATATGCACGACTCATGCTCTTTTGTGTATTCAAGTTTTTATTTGCAGACTTATCTTAAACGGTTTAGGATAAATCCCTGGTGGATCAGCCGTTGAACAAATAGTTCTTTATAGTACACGGTAAGGGTTACGCTTTGATAGTTAAACGATTAGTCCGCGATCGCATCATTTAGTGCTGAAAATTAAACAACAAATACCACACCCTCCCTGCCCCCCTCTAAAAAGGGATTAAAAAGCCAGACAATCAGACAGCAACGATAACCTATCGTTTAACCCGCTGCACCTACTCCGATCCCAGTATGTAAACATGTAATGTCAAAGAAGATTGGGCAGTATCTTTCTCAGTCATGCGGAACTTTGAGATTCAAATCCGAAAGGAGTCCGATTATTTCTTATCGATCTCGGATACCTGTCCTCCCTCTTAGCCTAACATGGTCAGTGGCTGTCAGAAAGGGGGGTGGGGTGGGGGTGGGGAACGTGAAGGTGTAAGCAGTAACATCCCGTTTGGAAAGACTGTTAAAGTGTTTAGATAGACGTTAAACTAAAAACAACCCAAAAAAAAGAACCCGCATAATTTTGACAAAGAGTTTCAATGTCTCCAGTCGGGTGGATAAACTTAAAAAGAACAAAAATATGTATGTACGAGTCGCTCAAAAGGTTTGGTCTGCATAGTCCTGTACTAAACTTGGAAAGACAGCGTATTATAAATTTCGGAAAAGCAACTGTGTGTAGGGTGTCTATCTGACACTTCAGTAAAAAGAAAATTGTATACAATTCGGAAAGATTAAAAATGTATCTTGCTTATTATAAAGTTAAAATTTTAAAAAAATAATTAAAATTTAACAACATATGGATGCCCTACTCTTTGGTAAGCTCAAGTATTGACAATTTTGCTTCCTCATCATCGCAACAAGACACAGACACTATTGCACACGTGTTTCTCACCATTGTTGTGTCCGACTGACGTCACTGATCTTGCGTTGGACGTCACGGGTTCTGTGGACTGGCCTGACGCCGGAAGTGGCGATGTAGAAGCAGACGATGATGACAAGGAGGAAGCAGACAGTGGGCGTTGTCTCTTTAGGTCGTCCTGAAAAGGAGAGAAACAAGGAAACAAATTATAATTATGAATAATTTAAATTGTTTTCTTTATATTATTTCCTCTTGACCGCAATGAATGATTCGAACCTCGGCATCTGTGGTGCAGTGAGGCTCTATATCTTCGTACGAAGAAGACCCGGTTTGATTCTCGGGTTGATGGAATCTTCATCGAGTATCTCAGTCTTACTGCCGATACGTGTATGCTATGTCTGTGTGCCTCTCAGCTGGGGCTGATCCTGGCAGTCAGGGTAGAAGCCCACTTCCTAAATGATTTAACATTGTGTTGAAAGGGAGGGGGGAGTATCTATATTTTTTTTTAAAATCCGCGATGAAACAGTTGGTATCGCAAGAAATTTGAAAGTGTAGAAGATGTAGAAGCAGACGATGATGACAAGGAGGAAGCAGACAGTGGGCGTTGTCTCTTTAGGTCGTCCAGAAAAGGACAGAAACAAGGATGAAAATTATGATTATGAATAATTTGTATTGTTTTCTTTATATTTCCTCTTGACCGCAATTAATGGTACATACATCGGCACATATATATATTTTTTAAATCCGTGATGATACAGTTGATATAGCAAGAAATGTGGAAGTGTGGCACGATGCAGTTTTGTTCTATTTTGTCCCTTTCAACACGCACAGCTAGATCTATATAAGAAACTGGAATTACACATTAATTTGTCGCACATTGGACAGAGCGAGAAAAAAAAGCAAAATTGTCTAGGTTTAACTTATCTCGCGACGCTGTAAAGTTGTTTAAGAAGGATCTTCGACATTACTGCCAAAATTGGAAAACTTGTGTCTTTCCAGAGGACATAGCTTCAGAACGAGTTGTGACTCGAACTCACGTGTATACATGTACGCATGACTACACTAAAAGACTGAGATCTTGTCAGTATGATTCTCGTCAAAAAGACTAGTGGAATGCAATGTGTCTTGAAGAGTATATATCAATGCAAGAACGGCAAAATACACATACACACACGCAAACACACACACACACATACACACACACACACAAACACACACGCACACATACATACACATACCACCACCATCACTACACACACATGCCATGCTACGCACACACACACAGACACACACACACACACACACACACACACACACACACACACACACACACACA
>NW_004797657.1:750299-751346 GCF_000002075.1 Aplysia californica
TAATAATAATAATAATAACAATAATAATAATGATCATGATGATGACGATGATGAAATTACATTTATACAGTGCATTTCCATTAAGAGAGCGTATCATTAATTGATCCATTAGTTCATTCAATCTTTATTTAATTTATATATTCATTTATGTAACACATTTTCGGCAGGGGCAGGAATGGGGTGTGATTTATTTAGAATCCAAGAAACCCCAGTCAAATGCTTTTTCAAAGAACTACGGCGAAACTTGGACTGATCTCATTAAAAACTGATTTGCGTTATGCTGCTCAGAGAAAGCAAAATAGATGCAGAAGGCCAAAATCACAATCCAAAGATCTACATTAAGTCGTTTGTTTTAATTGTTTATTAATTAATTTATTTATTTATTTATTTATGTATTTTTTATTTTTTTTAATTAAAAATTTTTTTTATATAGATGGGATGAGGGGGATACAGAACATTTAAAATGCATTTTTTTTTTAAAAACAGGGACTCTATTCAGAAGCATTTTTTTACAACCACGGAAACATCTGAATAATAATATGTCTAATAAAAACTGCATTAAACTGCTAAGTGGACCAAAAAAATGAAAATATTTACACAGAATGCCAAAAAATCACAATACAACAGAAAGAGTAAACTTCTACAAAAATGATTGTATCTGCTTGCCATCCACAGCTGGAATTCCCCAGCACGACTCTACACTACGCAACAAAGATCCGCACCTCACGGATCCCACCCCCCCCCCTCCCCACATGTTTTTGTATCGCTGTTGGAAAACACATCAGGGCACCATTGACCTCAGCTGTTTACTCGAGCCTAGAGCTCCGGGGTAGACTCCCGTCCGAGGGACAATAGCGGCCATTTAGCTGGGAATTTCCACGGATTGGTCAGCGGACCCGGGCCGCTTCACAGGGGGCTGTACTGTGAGCTTATGAATGCTCCAGAATAATTATCATTTTGGTAAGGACTTAAAAGTGTTGTGTAAATAGCTGTACCGAGATATTAGCTTCGTCACAATGTGGCAAAGTGTGGTGGTCTCCCCCCCCC
>NW_004797657.1:753218-754908 GCF_000002075.1 Aplysia californica
CGGCCCTTGATGATTGCTTCAGCCTTGATCGTGCTTCGGTTACTGTCATTTGTTATTACCTTTCCTTCTTCTTTTTCTATTTAAATTTGGTATCCAGTACTATGTATGATTGAGCAATTTTGTCTCTGGCATTCTCAAAACTAGTCCCAAATAACTCCATCCTCTCCTCTTTTTGGCCGTGTTGAAGACTTCGGTTTGGGTTTTACATAGCTTTCATAATACACATACTGAGAAGAGAGCATTCTAGATATATAGCCTCCTACCAAACCCCAGAGACATCGCGTTTTGAACTTGTCAAAGGTTAAAAGGTTATCCTTCAGGCTTCTAAACTTTCCTTCCATATATATATAACCTAGGTCATGCACTCTGACGCCCGTCCGGTTCACAATTACGTGCATCATTTATTGACTCAATCTGGAGCCAAACGAAGGAAAAGAGTGAAGCTATCAGGCACACTTAGATAATAGCGTGACTGGCATTTGGCCATATTTTACTTACATCTTATCTCCTCATCTGAGGCTGATTAGAAAGGAGCACTGGTATTTCCTCTCTTTTTTTTCCTCTTCTTTCAATTATTTCAGTCTGTCTACCTTCAGCAGTGAAGTTCTCATAGAAAGCAAAGAACCGAAGCCACGCCAGTGTAAGATCTAGGATAATAGTATACCTAACATCTATGGTTAGCCCACATGGTTTCAATGGTTTCTTTTCCCGCCGGCCATACATACAGCGTAATGTTTTCGGAACGTTCACTGCGCAAGCTTCCCTCGGCCACCATTTACACATAATGTTATTTGTACACCTATTCACGTGGTGTTTTGCGTTATCTCTACCACGTTTGACTTTTGAATGTATGTGTCGTCTTCGTCACCCGCACCGCAGGATCCCACCCAAAAAAACAGTTTTCGTTTCACATAATTTCTTAACATAGTTTTCATGTAGCTGAGAAATAGAGTAAAGCAACGATGTCGATTTAATTGCTAAACATAGCTTTCATGTGGCTGAGAAACAGAGTAAGATAATATCACAAAATTGATCGAGCGTAGCTTCTTCAGAGTGACAATTTGAATCTGCATTTACAGAATAAGTTGAATTTGCATACTGTTTATATTCTTCTTACTAAATGTTTACTGGGTACATTGCCGTCTATATCAAAATATCTTGACAGGAAAGCTAAAGCGGTGAACCAAATCAGTCTACGACATCTCACGTTACACTGAAAACTGGAGGATTTGATTGCAAATTTAATATTTTGCGTCCCTTTGACACAATTTAGGTTATCTAAAAGTAGGAAGCAAGTTGCCTCGGTCGGTCATGTATGGTGAAATAGGCCTACAGTACCCTACTAGCACATAGAAGGACATAGTCGACAAAATGACTTTCCCACTCGGGGATCGAACCCAAGTCTTCTGTATGTAGCAGCGACGAGCTTAACCAGTTTGTCATAGCTGATGACATTTGAAAGGAGGAACGCGATAAAATTCAACAAAATCAAAAATGTGTGAATCGAGGAAGCATAAAGAAAAAAATAATGACAACAATTGTGTTGATATGATATCGACATAATCTACGGAAGAACGCCTTCGTGGTTTATCGAGCTTGCGGCATGCAATTAACTGTTTTGTTGTTTTTACGAATCTTTGAGTTATAATCTGCACTCAGATCCCTGCTAGAGAGACCAGGGATAAATGGA
>NW_004797658.1:0-1285 GCF_000002075.1 Aplysia californica
GATTTTTCCTAAAGGTGTCATGACGCTGGAGTTGTTTAAGTGAGTTGTTGTTGTGGTTGTTGGTGGTGGTGGTGAAAGTGGTTGTTGTTGTTGTTGCTGTTGTTGTGGTTGTTGTTGTTGTTGTTGTTGTTGTTGTTGGGGCAAGACCATTCAGATCTTTCTTAAAGGTGTTATGGCGCTGGAGTTGTTTAAGTGAGTTGCTGCTGTTGTGGTTGTTGTTATTGTTGGGGCAAGATGGTGGAGATCTTTCCTAAAGGCGTTATGATGCTGGAGTTGTTTGAGTGAGTTTTTTTTTGCTTATTTTGTTGTTGGTGTTGTTGTTGTTGTTGGTGTTGTTGTTGTTGTTGGTGGTGGTAGTAGTGGTGGTTGTTGTGGTGAATGTAGTGTTTTTGTTGTCGTTGTTGTTGAAGGAGATCTGTCCTAAAGAGGTCATGACTCTGGAGTTGTTCAAGTGAGTCCTTGTTCCTCATTCTCTTACCTATTCTTATCCGTAAAATGCTCCCAATTGTTCCTCTTTCACTTTCAGACAAAAAGAGACGTACACGTGGCAGAACGTCAACTTCAATATCCACAACATCATCGTGGGCCAGCTCTGGGTGGAGCATGTGAGTACCCCGCTTTTGTTGTCGAAAAACTTTTCTTTTAGACTTAGTAAGGTTTTAGTACGGCGATCACAGCTGTATTAAGTCATACAAGTGCCAAGGGGTGGATGTCAACGGAGAAGTCCATACAGGGAATCAGACTTACTCTGATCACCTCTCCAGCTTCAACAGCACAAAGTCTGCTTCAACTATCAAGGCACCTCGGAAATAGTGGGTCACGAGAGAGTGACAAACATACAAAAGAAGTTGAGGAGAAATGACGATAGTAAGGATGAGGAACGAAAAAGCATCAGTCAGTTCCCCCTATGTTGTTCCGGCACAGTATGAGCATGACAGTGATAAATCAGCCCATTTACAATTCTACTGTGCATAACAACATGTTTCTATCCCCCCTTTTGGGAATGGCCTAAAGACACTTCAGTCAGTGGCACTGCCGGAAAACTTTTCATTTTGGGAAAAAGATAGTACAGTATAACACGGATAGGTCGAACACTGAAGACTCCAAATCACGCGTCCGTTGAACTGTGCCTGTGGTCCCGGTTTTTTGGGGTTTTTTTTTCTTTGTCTTCTTTATCTTTGTGAGATATCCTCGCCTCGAACTACAGATCCCTCAAACTACCGAGGCCGGTCCCGACGAATTTGAGCTATCTGTGTTTTACTGTAGGTGTAAAGTGCATAGAGCA
>NW_004797658.1:1593-4262 GCF_000002075.1 Aplysia californica
CCCACCCCACCCAGTGCGGCACGATGGAGATCACCAACAACAAGACGAGCTACAAGTCGGTGCTCAACTTCAAGCAGTGCGGCTGGTTCTCCAAGGAGCTGCACCATGTCGAGGGCTTTGTCTACAACGGGAAGTGAGTGTGCTCGCGAAAAAGTGGCGATAAAAGTTTCCAGATAAAAGTGTTCAGATGAAGTTCCCATCTAGAAGTGTTGAGATGATAAAAGTTTCTTGATAAAAGTGTTCAGATAAAGTTCCCACCCAGAAGTGTTGAGATGATAAAAGTTTCTTGATAAAAGTGTTCAGATGAAGTTCCCACCTAGAAGTGTTGAGACTATAAAAGTTTCCGGATAAAAGTGTTCAGATAAAGTTCCCATCTGGAAATGTTGAGATGATAAAAGTTTCTTGATAAAAGTGTTCAGATGAAGTGCCCGCTTAAAAGTGCAGAGATAAAAGTGTTCAGATGTTGTTGTTGTTGTTGTTGTTGTTTTCAAATCCCTTTAGCTGCGAGTATTTCGCTCTCGGCAGCGCGATGCCTCCCTCAAGAAACCACAATGTTCAGATCAAAGTGTTCCGATAGAATACGTAAATAAAAATGTCCCAGGTGCCCAAATAAAGTGCCCTCATAAAAGTGCCTAGATTATACTAGATAAAAGTTTCCACATACGGGTGTTCAGATAAAAAGTTCAGATAAAAGTGTCTCGATAAAAGTTTCAACCCTAGATAAAAGATCCCAGATAAAAATGCCTAGATAAAAGTTCCCAGATAAAAGTACTTGGATACTCATAAAAGTGTCGAGATAAAAGTATTCACTTTTCGTAGATGAAGTGTCCGGAAAAAAGATAAAAGAAAGTTTCCACATAAAAGTTTTTTGATAAGTGTTCAGATAAAATACTTAGATAAAAATGTCCAAATGCCCAGCAGATAAATTCTAGATAATGCCCAGATAAAATGTTGAGATAAAAGTGCCTAGATTGTACTAGATAAAAGTTTCCACTTCAGGGTGTTCAGGAAAAGTGTTCAGATAAAAGTGCCTAGATAAAAGATCCCAGATAAAAGTACTTAGATACACATAAAAGTGTCGAGATAAAAATTTTCACTTTTCATAGATGAAGTGTCCAGATAACATAAAAGAAAATTTCCTCATAAAAGTTTTCAGTGGGTGGTTTGCAGGTGCTGTGGTGTGGTTTGCTCCTTGTTTCCTATCAAACATCTATCGTCCTTATGTCTTCTCCGTCTGCTTTGTGTATGTTACTCTCTTGTAACACCTCTAATCTTCTGGCGCTCATATGACCTTATGCAGTTGCGAGCGCCGTAAAACCTCTACTAAAACTAAACTAAACTAATGTTCGGCACTTATATGACCTTATTGTGTTGCAAGTGCTGTACTTTAACATTACTTTACTTTACTTTTTCGATCCAGCGGCCATCTGGGTTCTAGCCCTTCGGCCTCAATCAGAGTGCGGTAAAACTTACTAAATCCATCTTTGACCCTGTGCGTATAACTGCTGTTACTAAATCCGTCTTTGACCGTGTGCCCACAGGAAGAAGGAGCGAGCCATGTACGGCAGCTGGGTCCTGGGAATGTACAGCTGCCCAGCCGACGCCTACGAGAGCTTCCTGAGTAACCCGGACAACAAGGGGAGGATATCAACAAAGGTAATGCTCGGATGTTTGTTCTTGTGCATGAGAGAACAAGTGTGCGCACTCTCACACACACTCTCTCTCTCTCTCTCTCACACACACACACACACATACACATACACATACCCATACACATACACCCTCACACACACACTCCCACCCAAATATACATGTGTGCACACTCATACACATACTCCCTCACACTCACTCCCATATATGTGTTCACAATATCACTCACATACACACACACTCACACACACACACACACACACACACACACACACACACACACACACACACACAGTCACAAACTGGATATTGGGAGGGTATCAATTTTAAAAGCTCACAGACCCGTAACTGCTTTTGTATCACAAAACGGAGGAATCAGGGACTCATGGAGTTATCGGTATCACATTGAGGCCTGTTCATTAGTCTTACTTTTGATGAAAGAAATACTCATCTATCTTGAATAGAAGTGGAGATATTTGTGATCGAAGGAGGCAGGGGTCGCCTGGTTTCAGAGGTAAAATTGAGAAAATGGCCGCCAAAGTTCAGTAACTTCTATAACTTGAGAGTACTTACAAACAGAAAATTTACACTTTTTTTTTTTTACTTTGATAAATGTTTTTCTGTAAAATCCACACTGACATGTTTTTTTCATTTAACGTATATAGTGTTGAGCGGGGGAAAAAAATTCAATAAAATTAAGAAAATTACGATTATTTCGATTTCATTATTTTGATGAGTGCCTGATTGGACTACGATGCCTCACATTTCTGTTCAACTGTTGGTGGATTTATAATGATTTTTGTTCCATTTCTCATTCAACTAGCAATAACAACCCGGCACTAGTCAGACAGAAATGAAGCTATGTGTCCACAAATATTTACTTTTCCCTCAGTGCCCTTCAATTTATTTGTTCTAAAAATGTTTCTTCTATATTTGTTTATTCCTCCTCCTCCTCCTCCCTCCCACCCCCTATCCCCTTTCTTCCCTCAATTCTCCCACATCCTCCCTTCCCCCCATAC
>NW_004797658.1:5408-13479 GCF_000002075.1 Aplysia californica
GTTTTGGTGGGGGGGTTGTTTTGTTAATGGTGCTGTCTATACCACAAGATCAGTAGACACTTTTGTGTGTGTGTGTCTGTGTGTGTGTCTGTGTGTGTGGGTGTGTCTGTGTGTGTGGGGTGATGTTCGTGCATGCGTGTGTGTGTGTGTGTATTTCACATTGTGTTTTGTTAACTGTACCACAAGGTCAGTATTGTCGGGTGGTGAGATTTGTTAGCGGCAGCCTCTATTTGACAACACTAGTAAAGACTTGAAGGTGGGTGTTTGGTGGGTGCTCTGGTGTGGTTTGCTCCCTCTTTCTTATCGAACATCTATCGTCCTTAGAATCTCTCCTCCTTGTGGGTGGTTGGTGGGTGCTCTGGTGTGGTTTGCTCCCTCTTTCTTATCAAACATCACATCTATCGTCCTTAGAATCTCTCCTCCTTTTTTTGTGTTTTTTATCCCCCTCTGTCCACCCAGCAGTAATGGGTACCTGACTTTGAGTTGAGGAAGTAAAGGCGGCGTGGAAAGGAACTGGCCACCCTACCACAATATAATGCCGAAGGCCCAGGAAGTTGTCACACTAACAAGGCAATCCCCGATGTCCGGACCGGATACGGGAACAGCTTTACTTTACCCTCTAATAACACCTCTAATCTTCGGTACTTATATGACCTAATTATGTTGTAAGTGCCGTAAAATACTTATCAAAATAAAACAATGGTAAAACTGTCTTCCTTTGTGTGTGTGTTTTTAACAGACTATTCCGCTGATGAGAAGAACCGATTGGAGGAGAAACAGAGGGACGCAAGGAAAGACAGAAAGAAAAAGAATAAAGAGTGGACGCCTGTGTAAGTGTTGTTTGTTTTGACAAGTGTTTTTTGTTTTATTTTGCTTTGCTTTGGGGTTGTGTTGTTTGTTTGTTTTGGGGGGGGAGGGGGGGTTTGGGGGGGAGGGGGTAGGGTTGGGGGGGAGGGGGGGTTTGGGGGGGAGGGGGTAGGGTTGGGGGGGAGGGGGGAGGTAAAGATTTTTTTTTCTTTTTCTGTTTTCTTGGTTTTGGGTTTTTTTTGCTTTTTGTTTTGTTTTGGGTTTTTTTGCTTGGTTTTTTTTTTCAGTTCTGTTTTTTTGGTTTAATTTGTTATTTTTGTGATTTGTTTGCTACCCACCCACTTACGCCTTTTTATTTTTGTCCTGTTTGCTGTATGTGGAGTCTGGTAGTGCTTGGAATTTGGACAGTTGTAGTAGGCACTACTTTGCCATACCATGACAGAGTGGCGTATTTGACAAAATTGTTTTGTTTTTTTCTTTGACTGGTTTGTTACACTGGCTTGCCCATATCTACGGGTGGTTGGAGGGCACTGTTGGTCTACATCTGAAATGATAATTTTCAAAGTGGTAAAGCTATGAGTGGTGTAGGTAGCCTAAACTGATAGAAATTTCTAACAAATTTAAAACTAAACTGATATTAATTTTCTCCTTTATGTAAAACTAAACTGATATACATTTTTTAAAATTCAAAACTAAACTGATATTTATTTTCTCTTTTATTGAACAATAAACTGATATTAATTTTTTTCTCTCATTCAAAACTAAAACTATTAATTTTCTCTTTTTATTTAAAACGAAACTGATGTGAATTACAACAAACTATTCGTTTTTTCTCTCTTATTTAAAACTAAAGCTATCATTCATTGTCTCTCGTATATTTAAAACTGAAGCTCAATTACTGTCTCTCTTATATTTAAAACTGAAGCTCAATTATTGTCTCTCTTATATTTAAAACTAAAGATATTAATTGCCTCTCCCCCTCGACTTTCTCCCCCCCTCAGATGGTTCACAGCGAGCAAGAACGCGACCAGCGGCAAGGAGGAATGGTCAGTCAGCAACAACTACTGGCAGAGGAACTGGGCCGCCTGCCCGGACATTTTTTGACCCACCATCTCATCCTAGCATAATTTTATTACGTGTAATATTGGAATGTCTTTACCTTGTGACAACGGTGATGATGGTGATGATGATGAAATTTTAATTGTATACAGACCCATAAGTGATGACAGACCAATAATATTAAAACTTTTTTTTTTGTATTGCATATCGTTAGCAAGCTGTTAAAATGCACAAAGCCCCCAATTAAATTTTTTTTTTTTAAATTGCACTTTTGTGATCTGTGATAAAGGCTGCATGTGCTCAAAAATATCTTGTTGAAATTCAAATTCTGAATGTTGATAAAACCTTAAAACGGGGTGGTTGGAGGGCGCAACTGGTAGATTCTACTTGAACTTTACTTTCTCCCTCTGTTGTTTCTGTCTGTCTGTCTGTCTGTAACAGACTAATTTGTCTGTCTGTCTTACTTTTCCCCCAAGCAGTAAATGACCAATTATTGTGTCAACGTGCTTGTCTTTCCTCAAACAAATGAAACAAGAAAAAATGTATAAATATAGGTACAGTTGGTCACCAGAATGAAACAGTTTTTGTTTCTCTCTCTCTGTGGGAAAACCCCCATAAAAAGTAGGTACAGTTTGTTAAAAGAATGAAAGTTTTTTTTCTCTTTCCTGAAAAGTTGAGCTCCTATAACCCCGCGTGGATGATGGGAGCGAACGTCCAGTGAAACTCGCCAGGTCCCCTACTGGACGATCCCAGCATCCAATCAGATCGCAGGATGCATGAAGTGTTACCGCTAATAATACAATCTCTTACGAATCCGCATAGATTTATTTTAGAGAAATGTAGGAAGTGCTAGAGAAATGTAGAAACTACTTCCCCTTTCATTTTGACACAGTTTAGCTATTTTACGAACATTTTGCGTGTATCCCCCATTACGTGTTTCAGGACAGCTTGAAAAAATTCACGCTAAACGTGGAAAATAATTCTGGGGTTAAAGAGCTGATAGTTTTATGGGCTTAGTACGTTTTAATAGCTTTCCGACGATTTATCGTGTCAGAGAGGATGACTACCGCGTTGTCGTTGTTGTCGTTGTCGTCTTCTGGGCTCGCGTCTGCCAGTGAGCCGGGTATACGCGTACGTTGTGGGTTTTTTTTGTACGTATACGTCCTCTCCGGCTTGATGCGGAAATGTTTTACCCATGATGGTAATTTGTTACACTTTGATTAACGAGCGTGTTCTCTTTCGGCCAGTGATGTTTATCAAGGCTGACGGAAAATTTGAATATATATAATATCATATATATCTTTTTCAAGGTTTGTTACGCTCTATGTATTATAATGGTAATGATTGGTGGCTAGAACCGACTTGTATAATTTGTTCACTCTCGTCTGTCGGTGGTGAAAACAAGATAATGAAACGAATAGCTCGGTTTTTTCTTCTCAGATCTTTGAATGGAAGTCTTAAATTTGGATGACCAACAGAGTGTAAAATTCGTTAATGAAGATCAGTGTAAGCTAAGGTTCCGACACGTTGTCTTTGATATTAACCTAAAATGGGTAAAAAAGAATTGGAGGATTTACAGCTTATGCCTAAAACATTATAAAGTGGACAAATTTTTGTCAACACTACTCTTTAGCACCTTCCTATGAAACACCCCATCCAAGGGACGCAGTGAATAATTTTTTACTTTTTGAGACTCACATGGAGATGGCTAGTTCTAGATAGTCTTGGGAGGACATTGACAAGTTTACACTGAAAAATGTGTTTGTATGTATGTGGGGGGGGGGTTTGCTTAAAATGAGCAAATTGTAGGTTGGCTAGGTTACTGTAAAGCATATGTAATAGTGGTCTTGTGTATGCACCCAAAGGGCGGTGTTTAGTATAGAGCCTTGATTAAGAAATAATTTTATTACTGGAATAAGATTTCCTCAAACAAGATATTTTTGTGTGGTCGTTGGCTTACAGGTGTGCCAGTTAAAGCGACTTGCACATTGGCAATTAATAAATGATCCAGAATTTTCTTTGAATGCAATTCATAAATGATCCATAATTTTCTTTGAATGCAATTCATAAATATTCCAGAATTTTCTTTAAACGCAGACAGATGAAAGTGAACAAGCTATACCTGGTTTTAACTGGTGACTGGTCACATTTCTAATAATAATGAGTTTTCATGCCATTTTTACATGGTTGTGTGTTTGGGTCTGTGAGTGTCTACAAGACTGGATGGGTGCGTGTGTTTGAGTTTTAGTCTTTCATTACTGGTCACTGGTGTGAAAATGGTGTAGGTTTAACGCCCCTATCAACACTATTAGGTGTTTCGTCAGCTTGCGGCAGTAATCGGGTCGTTCTGCTTGTGATTATCAAAGCACCTCATCATTATAGCAGGTTTGGCAGCGTTGTCATTTTGACAGCTCAGTATGAGACTCCGCCATGCGCCACTCGTCAGTTGTCAGAATGGCGTAGAGTGAGTGACGCCTTACACTACACTACCTCAGAACGACAACGTTCTATCTGACATTTTTGGCCGTTCTGAGTTAGGAACCCCATGAAGTCAGACACCGAATAAATGTTCTATCTGCTCTAACAAAATCATAAGATCCCCCGTAGATAGTAAGAGTCACTATCAAAAAAGATATTCTAAGAATTGCATCCGAAAAAGCTCGACGTGTTGTGTAACTCAACATTTTTTTCTCGTCAAATTTCTCAAAACTGGTTACTGAGCAGATAGAACTTTGTAGATCTGAGGTAGTGACCAGACTTCTTAATTCACGGTCGTCGGTGTCTGATGCCACTAGTGAAAATCTGAAGCGGAGTCTTGTCATTTTCCCCCCTGTAAAAATACACGCAACAACGTAGTATACTTGCACTAACATCGTACGATTTGGTCTCCGAAATATGAGGACTGTTCTATTTATTCAGGGTATGGACGTATTCTAATTTTAAATTCTGGGTACAGTCAAGTATCTCGGTGCGTTTTGACGGACACGTTGTTGTGTCCAGATTAAGAAAATGGGTAAAAATGTTTTGGACTTTTGTCTCTGAATTGTCCATGATGTGAATGGGAAAGATGAAATCTTTGAGCTGTGGAAATGAAACTCGAAAAAACGTATATTTTGACTCTTTCCGTACGCAATAATTTATATTATTTATTACTTATACATATATACGTATTGTAATATAGAATTGCGACAAACAGCGTGGAAAGATTCAAAATGTGAATTTTAAAAAGCATGTGAAAAAAGAAAAATTACAAGTAGAAAATTGATGGATGCGCACCATTGTGTAGAGCAGAGTCTTGTAAGTGTAAAGGTATATCTTTGAGAGGGGGAAGAAAGTATGGCGCTCTTCACACACATTGCTTATCTTTTTTTCTTTTTTTTTTGGAGAAAATATCTGACGTCATGAAAGAACTTTTGGTGTGACTGGTCAAGTGTTACATAATATAATGCTGTTTGTCACAACTTTTTTGTGCTATTTCTTCAGTTTTTGTAGAAAACAGCATTGTGTGCCATGACTTTGACGAGTTATTTTAGTACAATGTTTGACTTTTTTGTCTGTGTATACATGATGCAGGGATTGTTTACTACTAAATAATGCTGTTTGTTTGTTTGTCTGTCTATTTACTATATAATGTTGTTTGTTTGTCAATTTGTTTGTTTATTATAAAAATGCTGTTTGTTTGTTTGTCTGTTTGTATGTTCTTTTACTACCTAATGTTGTTTGTTTGTCTGTTTGTTTGTTTACTACATAATGTTGTTTGTATGTTTGTCAGTTTGTTTACTACATAATATTGTTTGTCTGTTTGTTTGTACCAAAACCGGAGATGCAATGACTAGAGTTTGGTTTTGTGATTTTCCTCAATTTGCCTTACATCCAGGATGATTCTCAAACATTCCAGTCTGACACATTTCCCCTGATCGGACGTTGAAGTTTCTCGTTCAGGGGAAACAACTATTGCAGCAGTGAGTGTCTTTGGCGTAGTAGTTAGGTGCTTCGTCAGTGCACGTGGAAGACTTGAGTTTGCTTCCTGTGTGGGGAAAAGTTTTATATATATATAGTATCTTTTTATATATATCGTACCTGGGTCAGTGTGGGTGGTCTTGCGACTAGTCGCTACCCTGAGAAATCTTAATATCCCAACTGAAAGAGCTGAGGAGCTGGCCTATCATAGAAAACTGCATCTCCCTTTGATGCTTAAAGGCAACAGAGGATGAAAAAGTAAAAAGTAAAAGTAGGTATCTTGGTGGTTGTACCGGGAACTTGTTTTCCTCTTATCTTTGGGTGGCTCTGAGAGGCAGGGTCGAAGTTGAAGGACTCGTCTTAAGGGACCTAAAGCGTATCGACGGGATTTTAAAAACACCTACAGCTTTATTAAATTTACAAATATTCGCTGTTCTTCCTTAAGGACCTCAAAGGCAAAACGTGGATTTTAAGGGGTTTTTTTTTAATGATTGATTATTAGTAGACTTTAGTATAGAAACAAGGAAAGCTTTCTCTTTATCAGACGGAGAACTTTTTTTTTGAAGAGTTCTCTCTCCAGTTGATAGTAAGAGCTAAATTTTTTGCAATAAGGTAAATCATATCGATGCAGTAAGTTAGGTGCTTTATGCCAGAGAGAGAGAGTCTTTAATCTAGCTCGTAATAAAGATCCTCATGATCTGTTTATTTGTTGGGGGTTTTTTTTACTCTCGGTGGTTCTTCTATGCTTTTCTTGACAAATAGCTAAAGGCCGTCCATTTGAAATAATAAAACTATTTTTTTGCTTGTTACTTTTGACAAAATGCACAAATGTATTGCAAATTTGGACACAAAAATGTTTTAATTTTTCTTTACAGCATAGATAGAAACGGTTCACCTCTGGTCCCTATTAGTAGCAACTGTTTTGTCTCTGTGTTTGGACTTGGTCGATTGATGAATATTTAATTAGAGTTGACGTACAACTTACAATGTAAATTCTCTCAGGTTGGGTGTGAGCAAAATTTGATATGTGTGTGTGTGTGTGTGTGTGTGTGTGTGTGTGTGTGTGTGTGTGTGTGTGTGTGTGTGTGTGTGTGTGTGTGTGTGTGTGTGTGTGAGCTAAATAAAAACCGTTTTAAGTCGACAAAGCTTTTATTTTTTTTCTTATGTTGTAAGTTATACCACAGATATGAGTCATCGGACCATGGAAGACTTTTCTGTGTACTTTACACCGACCAAATGTTTGTTTTATTGTGAGAAAGTGGAAGTGTGTTGTAAGTAAGTGCGCTATTTTTTAAAATCTGTAAGTGGTGAGTGTGGGTGTGGTCTAGTGACTATAGTGGCTACCCTAGCATCACAAAGCTCTATGTGCTCAATAGCTAGTTTTGAGACAGACATTTTTTTAAATCGCTATAATTAAAAGCTGTCGATTGTTGTTAGTTGCTGTTTTTACTTTTACTTTTTTTTCTCACTTTCTGATGTTTTTACCTGAGGATGCTATCTTATAGTTGGTGACATTTGACTTCCCAAGAATTACATATTTCTTTCTGCTCAGTACCAGTACCTAGTTTTGAGAAGTTTGACATAAAGAATATTGAGTTTCACAAAATATCAAGCTTTTTCGAATGCAGTTCTTTGAATATAATCTCGATAACGACTCCGAATAAGATCTTTCTCTGTCGCATATCTTTTCGAGGGGAAGATCGGGTTGTAAATAAAGTATTTACAGTCCAATCCTCACATTGAAAAGATTGTGAGAAAAAGAGATCTGGGGCCAGGGGAAAGCAAAAAAGAAAGTCGATTAGAGAAAAATGTGGCATACGGATTGTCGGATTGTCGGTGTATTGTTACACTAGTGTTGTCTCCCCTGAAGAAGAGGCATGTCTTGCTTGAGAAAGACAAAAACCTTCACTCAGTTTTGCATAAGATGTAATTTTTTTTAGTGTGTGAGAGAAAATGTGTGTACTTTTGTGTGTATGTGTATGTGTGTGTGTCATTTTTTTTAGTGTATGAGAGAAAGTGTGTACATTTGTGTGTATGTGTGTGTGTGCATGCGTGTTTGTGTGTGTTATTGTATATTTGTCCTTTTAAATTTCAAACCTATGACACATATAACATGTTGGAAGCTGACTGTAAAAGATTCAATAATAAATCCCATGTTGTTCTGTCTTAATCTGCCATCAGTTCATGAAGCTAAACATCAACACGCTGACCTCCCCTCCCCTCCCCTCTCCTCCCCTCCCCTCCC
>NW_004797658.1:13770-15872 GCF_000002075.1 Aplysia californica
CTTCCCTCCCCGCTCCTGCCCTCCCCTTCCCCTCCCCTCCGCGAGTTTGGATCATTTTCTAGGCTGCGTAGGGCGAGGACGACCACTTTCCTGTTTTGTTTTCAATGATTTTATGACCTTCGGCAGCTGAAAAGACGGACATTTTAAACAATTGCTATACATGTAATTAAAAGCTGTCGATTGTTGTTTCAGATTTGTACATGTTTTTTGGGGGTTTTTTTTCACTTTCTGGTGTTTTTCCCTGAGGTTGTTAGGGCAGTTGGTAGGTGGCTCTTCACTTCCCAAGAATGACAAAGTTCTATCTGCTCAGTACCTAGTTCTGAGAAATTTGATGTAAAAAATATTGACTTTCACATCATGTCAAGCTTTTTTAAATGCAATTCAATGAATATCTTCATAACGACTTCGAATAATCTTACAATTTTCATAGAGCTGTATCAAAATATCTTGGTTCAAGACAATAACATGTTTTTAAAAGTTTTATGTGTAAACTGGTTATGAAAACTGAAAACCTATTATGGACGGGAATCTATGACTAATGATATGTTAATAAAGTTGTGACCAGAGTTTGCTCTTTCTTTCCTATCTGACATTTGTCCTCCTTATCTCCCCTCGGTTGGCGGGTGCTCTGGTGTGGTTTGCTCCTTCATTCCTATAAAACATCTATCATCCTGATCTCTCCTCCATCTTTTTTGTGTTTGTTACTCTCTTGTAACACATCTATTCTTCTGCACTTATATGACCTAATTGTCTTGCAAGTGCCGTAAAATTCTTACTAAAAATAATACTTATCTCTCCTCTTTTTCTATTTTGTATGGTACTCTCTAGTAGATGGCGTCGGTGGCCTAATGGTTAGGCTCGGGTTTAGCCTAGTGGTTAGGCTACCGGACCCGTAATCGTGAGATTGCAAGTTCGAGGGTTCGAGCCTCAGCTCGGTACGACATTGTGTCCTTGGGAAAGGCACTTCACTGACTTCACCCGATTTTACGAATTGACGCGGTCTTTTCGGAGATGGACGTTAAACTCGGAGGTCCCGCCTCTTAAATAACCTAACAGTTGTGATAGGGCTGTTAAACCTATACAATCATTTTTTTAAAAAAACTCTCTCGTAACACCTTTGATCTTCTGCACGTCTTGTCCTCATCTCAGTGACAAAGCGGGTGGTTGGAGGGTGTCACTGGTAGGTCCTACTTCTTTACTTTCCCTCTTGGTTTTTTTTTATATCTGCCGTAAAAGTCTTACTAAAACTAAAACTGTCTTACTTTTTCCACAACAATACTTGTTTCTTTACTCTCCCTCTGATTTTTAAAATCTGTCTTACTTTTTCCCAGCACTAAATGACCATCATTGTATCGATGTGCTTCTTTTCTCTCAACAACTCCGCAACTAATGGCCACCTCAGAATTACAAAGTTCTATCTGACATTTGTGGCTGTTTTGAGTTACTTTACTAAGACCATGAGATCAGTCCGAAATCAAATTTTCTCTCTGCTCTATGAAAAGCGTAAGATTATTCTGAGTCGTTATCAAGATATTCAAGGAATTGCATTCTAAAAAGCTTGACATGTTGTTATAGCTGAAAATTTTTGTCGTCAAATTTCTCAAAACTAAGTAGGTAGCCTACTGAGCAGAATATAGTATAGATCTATAGAACTTTGTCATTTTAGGGTAGAGAAATATTTTGTCCCCTTTCACTTCTTGTGTATGACGTCATTGTTTTGTGGTGTCTGTTTGTGTGAGTACAGGGATCTTTGGTCGCCCTGGCTCCCTGTTTGTTTTTAGGTTGGTTTTAATTTTTTCTTTTGCTGTTGTTTTTTCCCTTTCTTGTATCCTTTTTAAAAAAATAGTTGATTTAGTGTGAGTGGGTGGTTGGAGGACGCCTCTGGTAGGTCCTACTTCTTTACTTCCCTTCTGTTATTTCTGTCTGTCTTTCTGTCTTACTTTTTTCCAGCACTAAATGACCATTATTGTGTCACTGTGCTTTTGTTTACTAAAAAAAAAAAGAACAAAAATATTTAAAGCGCCCTTTCTCAACACTGTAAGATTATTTGAGAAGCACTTGCCATACAAAAAAGTCTCTCTCTCTCTCTCTCTCTCTCTCTC
>NW_004797658.1:16186-17675 GCF_000002075.1 Aplysia californica
TATATTATAAGTGCCAAAGAATAGAGGTGGAAACTACTTAAAAACAAAGAGGCGAGACTTCCCAAGTTAACATCCATCTCCTATAGGACCAAGACAAAGAAATCATGTTATGGAACGCTTTAAAAACTCCCCCAGACAACCAACCAACCAACCAGGGTTGTGAAAGCCCTGTTGGGGAATCGAACCAGGACCACCCACTCCATAGTTCAGCATGATATACCAACTAAGCTAGCGTTGCACTTAATTCGTCATTTTTAAAAAAGTTATAAAATTACTCTATAGGCCTACAGGGTGATTTAAAAAACCCCAAACTTTACAATTTTTGGGTAAAAATGTATCCCCTCCGAAGCTTTGCTTTGCGTTTTAAATTTGAACACAACCTTTTGGAGTCAACAATTAGAATTTAGCTGATATTCATTACAGATAATTCCTCAGAAGAGTTTTTTATACTTTATGGGGTGCATAAAAAAGCCCCCAAAAACAGTTTTCAACCTTGTCCCCATCTTTGTAGTTTTTCGTAGAATGAAGCACCAGTTTGCACCAGTCCTACCTACCACGAGAAGTCGCAACGATTAGGTAATATTATTGCAAGCCCCAGTAGAGGGCTCTCGTGGCCTAGAGGTTAACGTGTCGGCCTCTCATTCAAAAGTCCCGGGTTCGAATCCGGCTGACGACGGAATTTTTTATTCTCTAAAATTGTCTCTTTTCACCTCTGCCCCCACCCTTCACCTTCTTTGCCCCCTCTTCGGAAAGATCTACACAGGTTAGCCTGTTCGGCGAAAAATCTCGGAGGTCCCGTGTGCAAGATGCGCACGTTAAATTTAGATCCGTTGGTGGTCTAAAATCGAGATATGTATATATATATATATATGTGTGTGTATAAGACCTTATGCAGTTCCGAGAGCCGTAAAACACACACACCAAAAAAATATTAAAAAATAGAAGTCACAGCAGTCTAAGTTAGTCTAACAAGCCAACGACAGTTTGAAGTTTGGGGAAAAATAATGTTCTTTTCCCTTCCTGCTGATGACATGGTTCAAATTTAGCAGTAGGTGGAGCAGAGATCTCAATGTTTTTGTGTTGAGCATTGTACTCTGTCGCCTAAACCACCCTCCCTGGCATTTGGTAAGTTTCGCACAAGGTGCGGAAAGAATGCTGAAGTGCCTATATTATATTATACATGTATATATAGACCTTTCTTTAGTGTCATGGGTAAAGAAGTTCCGTCAGTCTGCATCTTTAACTACGGTTTGGGTTCAAGTTACGGGTTAGGGGTGGAGAGAGAGAGAGAGAGAGAGAGAGAGAGAGAGAGAAATAAGGGTAAGGGGTTTTAAGGGGCTAGATTTAGGGTCTAGGGTGTAAGTTTTAGGTTAGGGTTAACGTTAGGGTGGTTAGAAGGCAGACCCATGCCTCAATCGTAATCGAAGAGAAAAATAATTAAGTTTTTGTCACAGGTAGTGTACAGAAAAAAGGCCTTTGGCTTATGATT
>NW_004797658.1:21477-22623 GCF_000002075.1 Aplysia californica
TTAATATTATTATTATTATTATTATGGGTATTTGTGTGTGATTGTGTGTACAAATATGATAATTATCACAGTCCAGACTTGCTAGGGCCACAATATAGAAGGGGATACAATAATATTATGGGGTTTTATCTTATCTTGTCCTATATTGTCTTGTCTTTTTTTATTTTGTCTCATCTTGTTTTATAGCCTTATCTTTTTTATATTGTCTTATCTTGTCTAATATTGAGCAATCTTGTCTAATCTTGTCTTGTCTTATCTTATCTTATACTTTTTTCATCCTTATTTTATCTTTTTAAAATGTTTTATTTTTATCTTATGATATATTATCTTTGACTTTTTATCTCATTCTTATTTTATCTTATCCATTTCATCATATTTTTCATGTCCTATTCGTATCTTATCATATCTTATCTATCTTATTTTTTTCTTTGCTTCTATTATTGAAATTTATTATCTGATCTTATCTGATCTTATTGTATCTTATCTTATCTTTGACTTTTTCTTGTATCCTTATCTTATCTTATGTCATCCCACCTCATCTCATCCCATCTCATCTCATGTACAAGCAGTGGTCAGTGCTGACCATGGACTCACTCATCCGTGCATCATCGATAGAGTGACCGTCCAGGTTGAAGAGGACTGCCACAGGGTCAGCCTTGATCTCATCCCACCCCATCCCATCCCATCCCACCTCATCCCATCTTACCTCAGACATAATCTCATCTCACCATATCTCATCCCATCAAACCCCATCTCCTCTCATCCCACCCCACCCCATCCCATCCAATCTCATTTCATCTAATCTCATCCCATCCCATCTCACATCCCATCCCATCTCACATCCCATCCCATCTTATCCCATCTCATCCCATCCCATCTCATCTCATCCCATCTCATGTACAAACTGTTGTCAGAGCTGACAACTCATCCCATCCCATCCCATCCCATCTCATCCCATCCCGTCTCATCTCACCCTGGCGTCGTCAATGGAATGACCGTCCTGGTTGAAGTGGACAGCCACAGGGTCAGTCTTGGTCCACGCCTTGATGTTGTTGAGGTGGTTGCTGAAGGTGATCTCCAGGCTGGGCTTGGAGTTGCCGATGAATACCTGGGTGGTGGGTGGATGGGGGTCGGGGTGAGGGGTAG
>NW_004797658.1:26633-28471 GCF_000002075.1 Aplysia californica
CTGTCTGTCTGTCTGTCTGTCTGTCTGTCTGTCTGTCTGTCTGTCTGTCTGTCTGGTTTTCTGTCTGTATGTCTGTGTCATCCTTCTAGCACTATCTTTCAGGTAGAAAACTCATTAACTAAATTATCAAAGACCTCTTCTCAACTCAAATTTCATGTCCATGTCTCATGCATTTCTATTTGTGGCATTTTTACACCGTTGACTGAGATGATTGATTTGACCCTGCACTGTGTACGTCTCGTCTATTGTCGACACTAGCAATAAAAAGGTTTCTTTTTTTATATATCTTAGATCGATGAGAAGTCACTGCTGCGCCGTGTGTCTGTCACTGAGAGAGAGAGAGAGAGAGAGAGAGAGAGAGAGAGAGAGAGAGAGAGAGAGAGACAGACAGACAGACAGACAGACAGACAGAGAGAGGGAGATAAAGAGGAGGGTGGGGGCCGACGGCTGTCTGTGTGAGCACTACCGTGGGGGGTAGGTCACGGGATTTATGGGGATCTGGGGAGAGAGAGACAGGGGGGGTATGAGGGAGTGAGAGGTTGGAGGGAGGAGAAGATGAGAGTATGAGAACGCAGGACACTAGTTGAACACATTAAGGAGATGTATTGAAAAGATAAGGCCCACTTTTTATAAAATGGCCTCTAAACCAATTTTATTCTGTTTGGTTAGGTTATGGATATTGTGTTGAATTTTGCCCGGGTGGACGCCGAAGCCTACTCTTATAGATTGTAGAACCACCAAGGGATCTTCAACGTCCGCGGCTTGCACACGCGGGGCTCTGAGAATTTTTTTCGCTCTTATCCGAGAAGGCTAGGTGTTAGGTCTTACCTGCCCTAAGATCAGGGGATGTGGCTGAAAGACAGCAGTAAGAAAGAGCTGAGGAGTGGTAGCAGAAAGAGTCAGGAGCCCAGAGGAGCCTGGGCCAAAGGAGTTGAAGAGGGCCAAAGGAGTTGAAGAGGGCCAAAGGAGTTGAAGAGGGCCAAAGGAGGTGAGGAGGGGCAAAGGAGGTGAGGAGGGCAAAGGAGGTGAGGAGTGGGTGCAGAAAGTGGAGACGAAAGCAGATGACAGAATATGTGTCACAATCTTTGACATTATCACATTTTTCTTTAGCTATTAAATAATTTATACTCTCTGTAAAAAAACAGACTTGTTTTTGTCACTTTGTTTTTTTAAATTTAAATTCTTTTATCCATCTAAGTGTTCCCTAACTTTTTTTTCGAAGAGTATATATATTATATATTATTATAGCGTCTTTATGATGTCGACAAAATCTTGGTCTCTCTCAGACTTGCAACCGTAAGGTCGTGGGTTCGAATCCTATCAGGGACCCGACGTTGTGTCCTTGGGAAAGGCACTTAACACAAATTTTCCCTCACTTCACCCAGGCGGGAATGGGTACCCTGCTATAGACAAGGAAATATCTTGTCATTTGTTAGTGTCTGAGCGTGTGCAATAAGTTGCTAGCACTGTATGCTTCCCGGGAAGCCGAGAATATTTCTGGGTTTTCTATAGTCTACTGTGGGTGGTTGGCGGGTGCTCTAGTGTGGTTTGCTCCTTCTTTCCTATCAAACATCTATTGTCCTTATCTCCCCTTCTTCTTTTTTATATTTGCTACTCTCTTGTAACACCTCTAATCTTCTGGCGCTCATATGACCTTATGCAGTAGCGAGCGCCGTAAAACCTCTACTAAAACTAAAAAAACTATAGTCTGCTGGGGGTAATAATAATAAAGTGTAAAGGGCATAGAGCTTGCTGTAGAGCGTGGATATGCGCTGCATGCAATTAATATTCCACAAATGCAGTTAATATTATTATATCATTATTATTATTTAATAATT
>NW_004797658.1:28880-30365 GCF_000002075.1 Aplysia californica
GAGCAGAGTAAGTCTGATTCTCTGTAAGGACTACTCTGTTGACACCCACCCCTTGGCGCTCATATGACCGTATGCAGCTGCGAGAGCCGTAAATCCCTCTACTAAAAAAAATAAATATATATATTATTATTATCATTTATTATTATTATTATTTATAGGGAGTGACCACAACCACACCATAACAACATTCAATCTAAAATAAATCTGCAGTCCAAGATAATCTCTGCCTACTCTCACCTAACAATTTGAAGGGGTTCAGTGGGAAAAAACCGTCTGTTATAAACATTATTACAAATTGGTAACCACTGGTGTTTGTTTTTGTAAGTGTTGTATGGCGCTGGCAAGTGCATAAGGCCATATGAGCACACGGGACACATTAAACTACATGTATCTATTTCAGTTTCGTTGGGATTTTTAATTTTTGCGCGGGTGGTGCAAATATCATAATAATGAAAATGCAATAATAATAATGATAATAGTAATAATAATAATAATAATTTCCACAATTTACAGTGCTCAATGCACTTAAAAAACGGTGAACTGGTATATATGTTTAACGCCAATATCAACACTATTAGGTTATTTAAGAGGCGGGACCTCCGAGTTTAACATAAAATCTCCGACACGACCAAGCCAAATGGGAAATTCATGTAAGTAAAGTGTCTTTCCCAAGGACACAACGGTGGACTGAGCTGATGCCAATGCCCTTAACAAACCATATATATCAACTTAATTAATAAGTAAACCAAGCGAGATCTTACTCAACATCATTCTAAATAATCTTCTTTCTTAACTCTATCCGTATGCCCTGGGGTCATTTTGTACCCTCGAGGTTGTATTCTTCACATTTTACAATACTTCCAGTGTGAAGATCTCTTTTAAACTTTCCATATTTCTCAAAAAATCATTTTGACAGACTGCTATGCAAAGCGTACGGATCAGATTAACGAGTAAATTTCCTCTTTGGAAAGTGGTGGCACAAAGTTCCCCACGTCGTATGAGGATAATAACAACTAATATAATATAATACAATACGCAACGAACTAATACAACACTACGAGGAAAAGAAGAAAGAAAAACACTCAAGGCAATGAAATATGTTTCCGTACCACTTTATTTTCAAATCAAAATCATTTTTATTCGCCAGAGTCATTCCTCAATCGCCTTAGTCATTTTGTCTGGGTTTCCAGATAAATCTAGTATATAAAAATCTATTATTCTAATACAGACATCAAGAGGCATCTTGAAACAATTATAGTTTCGTCTTTGTTCAACATCTCCTCCCCCCAAAAACAAACAAACAAACAAACAAACAAACAAACAAACAAACAAATCTCAACGGCCTTACTCCAAAAGTTCTGATCTGGCCAATTTCTATTTTTCAATTTTCTCCTAATTTTATATATATAACTTTCTAAAAATAAGTAGCATTAGATTTCAAACACAAGCACATATAATAACTGTGCAGTGAAAAAAAAATCCAGA
>NW_004797658.1:30465-31316 GCF_000002075.1 Aplysia californica
TCTTTCACAAATATAATATATATATATATACTCTGTCACATTTTTAAGTATACACTGTGTTAAAATAAAAATAGCTAGTTTCATAAAGAGTCGATATTCTTTAAAATTTCAGGAATACGAATTCAATCAATTTTAAATACGAAAAAAGTAACAACAATACGGAATGTTAACATAACAGGTTTATTCACGACTTCCTATAGTGTAAGGGGTGGTCTACAAAAGTAACACGATCAGTAGCGTTGATGACGGCCTGACAGGTTGTCGCATGTTGTTCAACTCACCTCTGGTTAGTCTTGCCGTTTTGAAACGATTCCGAAGATGCGACAGGCGTATAAAAAGATCCTCTCTTTGAGTAGTTTTTCTTCTCCCACGTTGGCGGTGTCGATCCTTTCCTGATTTTGTTGTTTTCTCGCGATCCCTTGTTGTGTACGCAGTTCTTCGTGTTACATTAAAATGTCTCACAACAGTGGATACCAAGGCACCCCCGCGGGTCATTCCAACAAGCTGATTTAGCACATTTTCTCGTAGGGCGTGACATCATGAAACGTAGACAAAACAAGTTTTATCACTGGAGAATTGTTACAAAAATGACAAAGCTTTGATGTGCGCTTCTTTTTTAAACAAATCATTGCCGTATCATGAATAAGTCTAAAAAACACGAAACATGTAACACACATGCAGATACAAAACCACTCGCGCGTTCAGAAATCTGAAAACAGCTCACCAGCGACAGGTGTATCACGTAATCAAAGTAATTGGTGGCATAGATTTTGTTTTATTGAGCTTCAAAATGTGTATAATTAAAAATGTGACAGAGTATATATATATACATGTGTATATATATAATATAC
>NW_004797658.1:31505-37546 GCF_000002075.1 Aplysia californica
TAATATACTATATATACATGTGTATATTATAATATACCTGTATACATATATATACATACAAAATGTATACTGGGGGTGGTTGGGGGTGCTCTGGTGTGGTTTTCTTTTTCTTTCCTACCAAACATCTTTGGCCTTGGTCTCTTTTCCTTTTTTGTGTTTGTTACTCTCTTGTAACAACTCTAAATGTTCGGCACGTATATGACCTTATCGTGTTGCAAGTGCCGTAAAACTTTTACTAAAACTAAACATATTATATTATATACACACATAAAAAGTAATATATATTGTACTTCTGTGATAATATTGCAGTCTGTGGTTTAGCTGTCTACGGTAAATATAATACAGGTAGTAATCGCTGTCTTTTGGCGGGATCGTGTGTCCGCTATCGTCCTGTCGCCTTCTCTTCCTCGGCGGGTCTGCTCCTGTGTCTGACGTCAGGACTTGTTTGGCAGTTGGTGGTTGGTGGGTGATAAAGCGGTGTTTGCAACTTCTTTCCTCCTATCAAACATCTATTGTCCTCATTTTCCCTACATTTTCTTTTTCTTTTTTTTGTATGTTACTCTCTATGAACACCTCTAACCTTAGGCACTTCCTTGACCTAATTGTGTTACACGTTCAGTAAAACTGACTAAAACTATGAAACAAAGCTCCAGTGTGTGACGTGTCGTCTGATGTTGTGACCGGTCTCTTGGCCTACATTGTTTACTATTTTTTCCCCCTCTGTTCTTCCCGACTGTTCTTATTGTTTTGTTTTTTAAACTCACCAGATAACTGTCATTGTGTCCATGTGCTTCTCTTTGTACTAAAAAAAGCACTCAACAACAAAACAACAACGAATAAACCGAATCATGATCTTAATTGTATCATCATGTTACTCCGTACTCAAACCAATAAACAAATGACCGTTATTGAGTTGACGTGCTTTTCTGTTTTCAAACAAACAAACAAATGACCTGTGGATGGTTGGCTGATGCACTGGTATTGTGTATACCTTCTTTCCTATCAAACATATATCGTCCGTATCTCCCCTTCTTCTTTTTCATGTTTCTTACTCTCTTGGAACACCTCAAATCTTCTGGCGCTCATATGACTTTACTTTATGCAGTTGAGAGCGCCGTAAAACCTCTACTAAAACTTTAAAAAACTCTTATCATGGGTAATTGACGGGTGCTCTGGTGGGGTTTTCTTTTTCTGTCCTGTCTAGCATATTATGTCGTCTTTATCTCCCCTCCTTCTTTTTGTTTGTTACTCTCTTGTAACACCTCTAATCTTCTGGCGCTCATATGACCTTATGCAGTTGCGAGCGCCGTAAAACCTCTACTAAAACTAAAATTCTTATCGTCCAAATCTCTCCTCCTTCTTTTCTTTGTGCATGTTACTCTCTAGTAACGGCCCTAATCTTCGGCACTCACATGTACTATTTTGTTGCTAGTCCCGTTAAAAGTTTTACTAAAACTACCCTTCGCACCCCCCCCCCCCGCACACACACATTTGTATAAGACAGATACGATACTTTATTGATTCTCCTTTGTAAGAAATGCACAGTGTTCCTTCACCAGTTTCTGTAACACAAAACATGCATGAAAACATTCATGCATGTCACCTCATCGACGCATCACACTCTAGCTACGTTTCACATATACACCCCCCTTCCTTCCAAACTATCCTTGACACAAAATGTAAATATATGGGCATCATATCGACTTATCACATTGTCTGTCCCACATATATACACCCCTCCCCCACCCCACCCCCCACAAAAAAATACCCGTCACTCAAAATATGTATATTATTATATAATAATGTGGGCATCATATCAAACACATCACAGTTTCTCTCTGTCTCACAAATACACCCCCCCCCCCACAAAACCTGCGACATGACATAATATATACGTACATGGGCACCATGTCGACACATCACATTGTCTCTCTGTCTCACAAAACACCCACCTCCTCCCCCTCAAACAATACATGTGACACAACATATATATATATATATGTGCCATGTCGACGCATTATGCTCTTCCTCTGTCTCATCCGTACACTCCCTCTCCCACTTCCTCACTACTAGGTGGTTGGTAAGCGGGTGCGTTTTGTGCGGTCCACTCCTTTCCCTATTAGACATCTGTTGTCCTTATCACTCCTTTAAAAAAAAATGTTTGTAACTCTCTTGTAACACCTCAAATCGTCGGCACTTATATGAGCTATTTTTGTTGCAAGTGGCATAAAAAAACTTTTACTAAGACAACCGTAGATTGTTCAGGAAGCGTATTGTCTCAGTGTGTGTGGGCCTCTCTCTCTCTCTCTCTCTCTCTCTCTCTCTCTCTCTCTCTCTCTTTCTTTCTCTCTCTCTCTCTCTTTCTTTCTTTCCCTTTCCCTCACACAGCTGTCCGGAGATTCCCACTGACACAAGTTAAACTTTCCATCAATCTCTCTGAGTGGGGTGGTTGGCGGGTGATCGGGTGTAGTTTGCCCCTTCTTTCCTATCGGACATCCATAGTCCGTATCTCTCCGTTACTCTTAGCTAAAACTTTAGGAACACTTTCTGATTTTCGGCATGTGAGATGACCTATTTGTTTGCAAGTGCCGTTAAATTCTAATTAAAACTTATCTTAACAAAAAACGGAAAGAGATAGAGAAAGAAATAGAGATAGAAATAGAGGATAGAAATAGAGACAGAGATAGAGACAGAGATAGAGACAGAGATAGAGACAGAGATAGATAGAGATAGAGAATGAGATAAAGACAGAGACACAGCTAGAGATAGGAGAGGTGTGTGTGTCGGTATGGTGTGGTCATCTCATGTCCAGACCCGTCATGCCGCGCACCGACCAGGCGTGTCTAAGCCGTCAATCGCTCGTCACACCGGGAGGATTAGCGGCCGCGGGGACAATAGACCTGGGGTGGTCACACGCGATACGTAGCGCCGATATAAATATATATCTGGTGAGGTCTGGAGCGCTCCACAGAGTTAAGGAAAATACAGACGGTGTGGTCACACGCGATACGTAGCGCTGATATACCCTGGTGAGGTCTGGAGTCCTCCACAGAGTAAGGGAAAATACAGACGGGGTGGTCACACACGATACGTACCGTAGCGCCGATACATTATATCTGGTGATGTCTGGAGCCCACCACAGAGTCAGGGGAAATACAAACGGGGTGATCACACGTGATATGTAGTGCCGATATTTTCCCAGCTCACGTACAGAGCTAGGAGATATACGGACGGGGTGGTCGCACGAGATGTTTAGTGCCGATGTATACCCTGGTGAGGTCTGGAGACAGAGGATATACAGACAGGGCGGTGAGAGCACACGGGATATCTAGCGCCCGTCGACGCACGCTGACACCCCCTGATATGTCTTTCTGGAGCGGGCCACAGAGTTAGGGCGTGTACAGAAGGACAACATTTAGATATTTATAGCAGTTTAGATACATTCGCCGTCTTGGTAGGAATATCTGCTTATGTTTAGAGTGTCAGACCTGTCGTGTGATTTGTAACAGGCATATACGGTGACAATTAATGTTTTATTATATTTTTAAAATCCGTTTTGCTTCTATTTACTCAAACAAGCAAACAAAGCACGATCTGTCTGCGGTCCTCGCGTCTGTGGTCGCTAGCTCCACAACAGAGCAACATTCGCTTCTGCTGTGCCCCTATAATCCCCGCAAGCATTTCGCAGTCACACAAAGCTAAACGATATATACATATATATGTACATACATAATACAATACACAGACCGAAGCCGGACGATCGATTTACCAACAGGTCCTTGGCCCTATCGGCGGCTGGCTGTTAAAGTGCTCTAAGCCCGGAAAGCGAAATCGTTTTGGAGAGAGAGAGAGAGAGAGAAAATGGGATAGAGAGAATGGTGGAGAGAGAGAGAGAGAGAGAGAATGGGATAGAGAGAATGGTGGAGAGAGAGAGAAGAATGGGAGAGAGAGAAAGAGAGAGAGAGAATTTCAGAAAGAGAAAGAGGAAGAGAGAGAGAGAGAGAGAGAAAGAGAGAGAGAGAAAGAGAGAGAGAGAGAGAGATCTACATTATGTATCTTTTTTGTTTTATTCAACTTAATTTAGAATTGGAATTTCGACAAAATATTTCTGGAGCACATGTTACCTATACTACACCCTAAGAAACAGCTACTGAAAAAAGAAAAGAAAATGCAACATTTTTGGCTTAATATTATCAAAACAGCTGTCCAATGCTGTTTTTTTTCTCTGCCTCACGCATTTTCAAGCTATTTCACGTTCTGTCATTCTCATAGAAATTGGCATGTTTTCCAGTCTCGTCAGATATAGACGTTGAACAATAATTCTGCCGTTTCTGCCTCATCTATAACCTGACAGTGTTGAAAGGGATGTGTTTGTCCTATACAGTTGCCACATTACAGCTGTTTTTCATGTTGATGGGGGAGGGGGGGGGGGCCTGCGGTGGAAAACATACAGTTATTGTTACAGTGAGTACCGCTTTTTTTCTGCCTGAGCCTCTGTCTTCATTTTGTGCTTTGAAACTTCCACACTCACACATATACGTATACTTGGATCTATTTTCCACCTGCCTATCGTGTTCCTGTGTCTCTCTATGTCGTGTTTGGACTCTGTGGGGTAGCAGTTAGGTGCCTCATGGTTGCACGCAGATGACCTGAGTTTGATTCCCAAGTGGTGAGACATTTCTATCAAGTATCTGGGTCTTTCTCCTAGGATGTTGTATCTCTCTCAGCCCAGGTTGGCCCTGACAGGCAGGGGTGAAGTTCGCCTCCTAAATGATCTAAATTGTATCTAAGGGACTGTAAAACCCTCTTACAGTTCAGAAAAAAATAGTGTCTTGTCCTTTCTTTGTGTGGGTGGGAAGGCGCCACTGGTAGGTCCTACTCTTCTTTGCTTTCTCCCTGTTATTTCTGTCTGTGTGAGTGGTTGGAAGGTGCCACTGGCTGGTCCTACTTCTTTATTTCCCCCTTTTGTCTATCTGTCTATCCAGTATCTTGCTTTTCCAATCCACCTATGGCAGTGCTTCTCTTTACTCAAATAAACTTTGACAGAAAGTGAGCTCATGTGCTTGTTTCTCATTATAAGAAAGTCGCTGGGTTGGTGGTTTGTGGATGCTCTGGTGTGATTTGCTCCTTCTTTCCTATCAATCATCTATTGTACAGTATAGACTTTTCTTCTTTACTTTCCCTCTGGTTTTTTTACTCGCTTTTCCCCCAGCACTTAATGTTCAATCTTCTTGCCAGTATCTGTTGACCTCAAACACATATTGAATTTTTGTTTCTCTCTGATATCCTTACCCTCTCCCCACATTCTCTCACCCTCTCCCCATGTGTTCTCTGATGTCCCACCCTTTCCCTTTGTTCTCTCTAATCTCCTGGGTGGTTGATGGGGGCTCTGGTATTGTTTGCCTCTTCTTTCCTATCAAACAACTATCGTCTTTATCTCTCCTTTTTCTTTTTTTTGGTGCTTTACTCTTTAATTAGTAGTAACACCTCTAATCTTCGGCGCTTATATGACCTAATTGTATTGCAAGTGTTGTAAAACTTTTACTAAGACTCACCCGTTGTGTCCCCAGGACTATCTGGTCAAGTCCCGGGAGCTGGAGAGAGAGCTGAGGACAATGTCCATGGAGAAAACCAGAGCTGACTCACTGGTGGAGGTATGACACACACACAAACACACACACACACACACACACACAGACGCATACACTCACACACACACACACAGACACATACACTCACACACTCATACACATACACACACATACACACACACACACACGCACACACACACACATGCACAGAGAGAGAGAAAGAGCTGAGGACAATGTCCATGGAGAAAACCAGAGCTGACTCACTGGTGGAGGTACGATACACACAAACTTACGCAACACACACACAAACACACACACATACACACTCATGCACACACACATACACTCACATACTCACACATACTCACATGTGCACACTCACATACCTCTCGTGCAGAGAGAGAGAAAGAGAGAGAGAGAGAGAGAGAGAGAGAGAGAGAGAGAGAGAGA
>NW_004797658.1:37646-40115 GCF_000002075.1 Aplysia californica
GAGAGAGAGAGAGAGAGAGAGAGAGAGAGAGAGAAAGAGATAGAGCGAGAGAGAGAGTGAGAGAGCAAAGGGAACAATGAGAACAACAAAAATGATGGCAAGAACAATGACAGCAGCAGCAACATCAACAGCAACAGCTACAGTTATGGCAAGAACAACAATATCACCTACAACAACAATGACAACCACAACAGCATTCTCAGCAGCAACACCACCACCTACAACTACACCTTCAACCCATATATAAAATCACCTTCAGCAACAACAACAACAAACCAGGAGAACAACAACAATGCTCTTATCATCAACCACCACTACAACTCCTCTCTTCCCCTCCCCTTCCCTCTCCTCCCCTCCCCTCTTCTCCCTTTCTGTACCTACCGCTCCCCTCCTCTCACCTCCCCTCTCCTTCTCTCCCCCAGGAACTCAAGTCCCGGCTGTCCAGACAGGACGAGATCTCGGGACAACTCAAGGACCAAAACTCCAACCTCAACTACGATGTGGACCAGCTGATTGCTGTGGTCAGGACTGCTCGCTCCTCCGGCCGCTGGGAGGTGGGTGTTTGACCACAGCTCTAGTAGCAGGGTTGGGGAGTTGGGTGGGGTTGGGGTGGGGTGGGGTGAGGGTTGTGGTGACAGCTGTAGTATCAGGGATGGGGATGGCTGGTGGGGAGGTGGGATGAGGGGGGTGGGGGTGGGTAGATGACCACAGCTTTAATGGCAGGGGTGGGAAGTAGTGGAAGGGGGGATGTGACCACAGCTGCAGTGGCAGGGGGTACATTCTGGAGGCGGGGGGTGGGAGATCATCATCATTGCCTTTCTCACCCTGGAGCAGGGTGCAGGCCACAAGCAAACACTTTCCATATTTCCGTATCCTGGGACAGCATTTTGGTATTATTCCCTGTCTTCTCACTTTTCTGGATTAAAATTTTTTAATTTTTTTTTTTTTGGGGGGGGGGGGAGGATATGGGCAGTTAACTCTTTTTATGCCACTTCACTATCTATCTTTGATGTCTTTGGGTGATCAGGGGGTGCTCTAGTGTGGTTTTCTCCTTCTTTCCTTTCAAACATCTATCATTCTTTTTTCTCCTCTTTTTTTTGGGTATTTTATTCTCTAGTAAGACCTTTAATCTTTGGTACTCTTATGATCTAATTGAGTTACAAGTGAAGAATAATTCCTACTAAAACTAGAACAAAAAGATCTCTGGTATGGCAAACATAAGATGGATACTCAGATGAAATTGTCAGTAAATTAGAGGGCAAACCTAGAGGTAAGCAAAGTGTTCAGTGTCACTTCAGTGGCCCAAATTTTGTAGATATCCATGTATTTTTAATGAAGATCAGCGCTATTCTGTGCTGCAGTGTTACATACACTGCTTCTACATACTATTTAATGAAATCTATTTCAAGAAATATCTTTTCCCCTGTAACTGTTCATTAGTGTCTGTGGTGTAGTGGTAAGGTGCTTCGCTGTCGCAAGCAGGAGATATTAGTTTTATTCCCAAATAGAGAGAATTTTTATCTAGTATCTTGGTCTTTCTTCGTGGATGTTATATCCCTCTCTGCAGGGGTTAGACCTGACAGGTAGAGGTGGAAGCCTGCTTCCTAAATAATCTAAGTTATATCTAGATGTGGAAGTAAAACACCAACCTTTATTAATCTTTTAAAAAAGCGACTATGTTTTCAGCTGCTGTTGTTCTGTTCTGACCTCAGATTGACAAAGTGAGATTTCGTGAGCTGACTATTGAGCAAGTGTTTGGTTCCATCCATGAGACGTTCTCCAAGTCGTGAGTATCTGTGTGGCTCATTATATGGGAGGTGGGGAAAAACTAGAGAGTCTGACATAATTGTACATTGTGGGTGGTTGGTAGGTGCTCTGGTGTGGTTTGCTTCGTCTTTCCTATCAAACATCTGTCATCATTATTTCTTCTTCTTCTTTTCTTTGTATGAAACTCTCTAGTGACACCTCTAATCTTCGGCACCAATATGACCTATTTGTGTAGCTAGTGGTTTCTAAAACTATTACTAAAACCAAAAAACCCCCAGTGTGTCAGCATCTCGTCTATAAAGATCTTTCTTATGTTATGTTATGTTATGGTATGTAACAGCCACAATATGTAATGTTATATAATGCTATGTTGTGTTATGTAACAGTTATGGTGTGTTATATTATTTAACAGTTATATTATGTAATGTTATGTTATGTTATGGTAACTTGTTTTATCTTGTCTTATCCTATCTTATCTTAACGAACATACAATGTACTAATGTACTCCCTGCTTCCACCAGTCGAGTGTCGGGAGATGACAGCGAGATGAGGGAACAGATCCGACGACGCGACGACAAGATCGACGCCTTACAACAGGAGCTGAAACGTCTACGAGCCGACTCCAAGCTTGTTCAGGATGAGGTGAGGGTGTGTGTGGACTGTTGGAGAGAGAGGGGGGGAGGGAGGGAGGGAGAGAGAGGG
>NW_004797658.1:41221-43044 GCF_000002075.1 Aplysia californica
CAGGTAGTATCATTTCATACAAAATCAAGCTCATTTGAAAGATTTTGTATAGAAAAATGGAAATCTTGTTTCCTGACTATCCTTTTGAGCTCCTCATGACTAAGTGGGTCAATTTCTTCGATAATTTCATTGGACGAACATCTAGAGCTACCAGCTTGGCTTGTTTTGAATGAGACGTATGCCTCGATTACGAACCAATGCAGGCGGTTCTAGAAGAAGGCCACAAACGCACACAAACTCAAGCAGACTGACGCACACACACTTGACCTGCGTGAATGGGGATCCGACCCAGGACCCGAATGACACGTAAGAGGATGCGCGCTGCGCGTGCGCTGAGCCAGGAGCTACACTGATTCGGGACCAGAATGTAGGCGAGGTGCCGAAATACGCTTATCGGGCTACATAAACCCGGCTCCCGCAGGATGAGGGTTAAATTAACTCATTCGCTACGTATTATTTTCGGCTTGTGGATGAATTTTTTTTCGGGAGGGCGAATGAGATGATGACTAGTGGGCAGTTAAAAGGTCTTTGGGGCAACAAATTCAAATAAATATCAACGTATTATATACTAATATTTTCAGTATGGTTTGTAGAATACATCTGTAATGTTTATTTATGTATTTTTCAACTTTGGTTTCTGTAAGAGACGATTATGCGCATCTCTTAAGTGGGCAAAATAATGATAGATTTTGTTGTGTAAAATTACTAAGACTGGTGTCCGGGCTATAATTTTGGCATCGCGATAAAACAAAGTTGAATAAACTACGAAATCGCATTTCAAAACTGAATCTAAATTTCCGATTTTCAGTGGAAATGCTTGACCCGGAAGTCAACATTATATTATGACCTTTATTTTAACCTGGATATGTGGATTGGAATAGAATCTAAGCTAAAATTGAAGATTGGTTCTCGAGCCGCCGGGGGCGGCTGAGTGTACTGACGGCACTTTAGCCGCGCCGCCCCCCACGGCTCGGTGTAGCGAATGAGTTAAAGAATGTAGAAAAATGTATGTGAAGGGTTTGGAGGAAGATTACTTGACCAATGTCCATCATCTTGATCTGCCGTGTGTGTAGAGCCTTTTGTTTTTTGTTTCTTTAGTTTAAAAAAGTTAGGGGCTATGTGTAAGTGACCGCTGTGACATGAAAGGCTCGTTTGAAGTGACCATTATGACCTGTGTCTTTGTGTGGGTGGTTGCCAGATGCTCTGGTGTGGTTTGCTCTTTCTTTCCTTTTAAACATCTATCGTTCTTGTCCCTCCACCTTCTTTAATTTGTATGTTTCTCTGTAATAACACCTCTAATCTCTCCTCCTTCTTTTATTTGCATTTTACTCTCTAATAACACCTCTAATCTCTCCTCCTTTTCTTTGTTTGTTACTCTCTAGTAACATCTCTACCTTTCCCTCTGCTGTTTCTGTCTGTCGGTCTTACTTTTCCCCAGCACAAAATGATCATTTTTGTGTCAATGCACTTGTCTTTACTCAAACAAACATCTCTACTCTTCGGTACTTATGTAACCGATCTGTGTTACAAGTGCTGTAAAACTCTTCCTAAAAGTAAAACTATGTATATGTTTTGTCCCCAGGTCCAGTCTCGTGATCGTAAGATTGTCAGTCTGACGAGCCAGGTGAGTGACCTTCAGTCGGAGCTGTCGGTCAAGGACTCGGAGAACAACAACCAGCTACAGACGATCCGCATGTTACAGGACAAGGCGAGACAGTCGGGGTTGGAGGTCGGTGGATGGACACACGTCTGTCTGTGTGTCTTATCATTCTTTCTCTTTTTTTTGTGTGTAGTTAATTGGAGGGGGGTGGGGGAGGGAGGAG
>NW_004797658.1:43144-56998 GCF_000002075.1 Aplysia californica
TGGGGGAGGGAGGAGGGGGGGTGGGAATTAGTTAAAACGCATATCTGTCTGTTTCATCATTCTCTTTTCATGTGTAGTTGTTTTGGGAGGTCGTGGGTGGGGTATAGCCAATTCGTATGTCTCTCTTTTTTCATATTTCTCTGTTGTAGTGATTGGGGAGGTTCAAGTAGAGTGCCTGTTAAATTATCTAAATTGTTGTGGATTAGAGCATTGAACATCAATAATTTTTTTCCCCCTCAGTTGACGAAATCTGACGAAGTGATTCGACAGCTCAAGATGGACGCCTTGTCCATGAGGGACCAGCACTCTCAGTCTTCGCATGATGTAAGCAATGTGGATTTGTTGACACACTTCTGAAATATCATCTAAAAATAGATCACTATATGATTTGTGAATTGAAGTATTGAAAGGAAAGAAGAAAGAAAAAGACAGCTTGATTGATGCTCATAGAGAGATTTGTTTTGCAATGATATGCATAACAGACAGTGATAAATGTATACCAGTATAAACTGAAACGATCACATACCATAGGCAGAGTTAAATTTGCCAGACTCATAAATAACTTTTATGTTTATCGATGAATCAAAATAGTTAGGAAAATAGAATCTAAATAAATGTGTTTATAGGCAAGATTTACATGCAGTCGGAAGTAGGTGCCTCTCTTGAATACAGAGGGAGGGAATTCCAGGCTATAGGAGTTGCTGTGGAAAAAAGACCTACTTCCAATTACAAAAACATTTACAAGGCACAGTTTGGATAAAAGTGTTATTACTCTTTTTTGTTGTTGTTTTATTTTATTGTTAGGGGTAGAATCCAAAAATATTATAAAATTAAAAAACTAGCCTTGGAAGCTTTCATTTATATTGCATTTATATTATCAGTGTAGAGTGGTTTGCCTATATTTTTTGTTGTGAGTCTAGAGGGTTAAGTTGCATATTTTGATAACCCTTTCCCTCTCCCTCCAGGTGAGCCATTATGAACGGAGGATCCGTGCCCTGGAGGGGGAGCTGGTGGAGGCCAAGGACCAACGCATGAAAAATCTGGATGAGGTAACTACCACTTCTTGTCTGTGCATGTGTGTGTGTCTGTCAGTCTCTCTCTCTCTCTCTTTCTCTCTCTCTCTCTCTCTCTCTCTCCCTTTCTCTCTCTCTCTCTCTCTCTGAATGATTAGCGCTTGAAGAATCTGAATGAGGTAACTTTGATTTGTCTGCTCTCTCTCTGTGTCTCTCTGTCTCTGTTTGTCTCTCAGTCTGTCCCTCTGTCTGTCTCACTGTCTCTACTGCTCTGTCTGTCTCCCCCCCACCCCCTTCCCCACCCTGTATGTGGTTAGGGGTGCTCTGATGCGGTTTTTTCTTTCTTTTCTATCAGACATCTATCGTCCTCATCTTTCCTTTTTTTGTGTTTCTTGCTCTCCTCTAGCACCTCTAATCTTCGGCACTTATATGACCTAATTGTTTTGCTAGTGCTGTAAATCTCCTACTAAAAGAAAACAAAACTTGTCCTATCCCGTGTCCAGTTGGGTGCCCTTCAGGAGCGACTTCGTGAGGGTCAGCTTTCGACTCACGACCACCACGAAGTTCTCAAGTCTGAGCTGGGTCGCCGTGACGACACCATCCAGAAACTGAGGCGGGATGTTCTTGACCTGCAGGAGAAGCGGGACAGTGCTTTGGCTGAGGTGAGGCTCGGAGGTTGTGAGGGTTGGAGATAGTGGCTTAAGCGTAGATTGTGGCTTAGCTAAGGGTTGTAAATTGTGACTTAGCTGATGTGAGGGTCGTAGATCGTGAGGAATGGAGATGTGGCTTAAATGTAAATTGTTGCTTAGCTGGGGTGAGGGTGGTAGAATGTAGCTTAAGTGTAGATTGTGGCTTAGCTGAGGGTTGTTAACTATGGCTTAGCCAAGATGAAGATAATGTAGATTCTGAGGATTGCAGATTGTGGCTTAGATGAGGTGAAAGTTGTAGATTGGAAGTGTGGTTGGTAAAAAGATGTTGAGTGTTAGTTATTGTTGAAACCTCCCGCAGGAACTGTACAGTTTGAGCTTTGAGTCTTGGGTAGTCTTATTATTAGGGGAAGAAGAATGTTTTCTCACGAGTGGAAAGTAAAGTTTTTTGTTTGAGAGAGTTTTAGATAAATGTTGGGATGCTTGGAGAGTCGCTGGTTTCTTGCAGGAAAAATGTAACTTTTTCTTCGCTGAAGTGAGAGGTTTTAGTTCAACGTTATGGCTACGACAAGAGATCTGCAGGTTTCCTCAAGCTGTGGGGTGGGAGAAAAGGGATGTCCAGTTGGACATTCCAGTACTGTGTACAGATCCTGTACTGTGTACACATTCCTCCATCAATATGCAGGTCATCATGGAGATTTGAGCCGGTTTGAGGGATTGAAAATGTATAATTTTCTGACTCGTGCAAGATGGCAGGATGTTCTGCTAGTGTAAGATATTATCGGACCAAAGCTCATAGAGTAATAGAGAGAAAAGGAGAAATAACATTGTGTATTTTGTTGTTTGCACAATGGTGTAAGAGTGATGCTGTAGTACACAAGCTCAATGTATAGACCGAGAGAGATAGAGAGAAGGGGGAATAACATGGTGTGTTTTGTTGTTTTCACGTTATTGTGAGAGTGACGCTGCGGTACATAGGCTTATTTATGGTATATAGAGATAGAGAGAGTGTGAGAGATAGAAAGAAGCAGGAATAATGTTGTGTGTTTGCTGTTTCCACATCGTTGTTAGTGTGATCCTGGGGTATATAAGCTCCTGGTACAGATAGAGAGGTAGAAGGGAGGAATAACATTATGTGTTTTGTTGTTTTCACGTTGTTGTTAGAGTGACGCTGCGGTACATAAGCTCTCAGTGTCGGAAGACCAGCTGAAGAGAGCTCAGGAGGAGGTAACTCTTACACCTTTGTGTATCTAGCACACCGCGGCAGATGTGTAGCCTAGCTGTGTTGTCGGCCTTCGCCCCCTCCTTACTCACCCAATGCTTCTCACAACCCCTTCACTCCCTCCCCCTTACTCCATCCCCAGTCCCTCCCCCTCCTCCCCACCCGCTCCTCCCCTCCCGTCCTCCTCCGTTCTAACATTTGTGTGGTGGGCAGCCCCTTCTTGGTGTTTTGTTGCACACTTTATCGATCACAGTGTACTGACATTTTATGTTATTGATTACTGTGTACTGGCAAAATATGTTATTGATTATTTTGTACTGACATTCGTGTTCTTGAGAGTGCAAGCTTTTGCTGGAGAAACTACAGGCTTCTGATCTGCTGATCTGGCTTATAGATTGTGAGTCTAGCTGATCGAGTGCAGGTCTAGCTGATAGTAAGATTGTTTGTCTACTTGATCGACTGCCGGTCTAGTTGTCAGATTGCTGGTCTAGCTGATAGAGTGCTGGTCTAACTGACAAATTACCGGTCTAGCTGACAGATTGCTGGTCTAGCTGATAGACTTCCGTCACATTGCTGTGTTGTTGCCTGTGCTTGAAGGTTTATTTTGCCTGATTAACCCTTTAAGAGCGTGGGCTTGATTGGCTTTGTCTAACCTGAGCACAGAAAGTGTTAATGATATGTATGTGTGTGAATGTACATGTAGATGTGTTTGTGTGCTGCGTGTTTGTGTTCATGCATGTTGGTGTATGTGTATGTATGTGTGTGTGTATGTGTGTACATATCTTGGACAGAGAACATGACCCGGGATGGGTCAGACTTCCTGGACACAGCAGCAAACAATTGTGAATTGTCTGATGCAGTAACATTCTATTTGGATGTTTGTGTTATGAACATACCGCTGTTTGCCTTTGTGTAGGTTCCAGCTTTGCAAGCTTTAGGGGACGTGTTGCGAATAGACATTTATAATCAGGCGCTTTTTTTCCTTCCATACTTGTTGTGAGTTGCCTAATTGCTTGCTGAGATGAACCATTTTTCTGTCAAGTTTTATCCACAAATAAGCCACAAATGTAGTTTGTAACCAGGTGAACAGCAAACAAACAAACAAGCCTGTCTTTAAGATCATCGACGATTCAGAAAGTTTTTACATTCAGTGAACTCTGCATATGGCCTGACCGTGACCTTTGGTGCTTTATGTTGGTACCTTTATTTTTTTGGTTTTTGTCTCCAGCTGTCAGTACACCATATGACCGTTATTGTGTCTATGTGCTTCTCTTTACTCAAAACTCAAACTGTTAGTACATCGTTGTAGATTCCCCCTGTGTTCTGTTCTAGAATTTGAACCCATCCCATCCCACTGTATCTCATTATTCCCTAAATCCTTGGCAACTTACTTGTGTGACTTTGATCTAAATCGTGTTGATGGTGGTGTAAAAATACCTACATCTAAAAAAGAATAAATAGAGAAATAAAAACATATGTATTTATATCACCAATACAGATGTTCCAATCCTATATCGCCCCTCACTGTTGAACTGACATTGACAAACTGGTGGCTCCATTTTCTGTATAGCTCCAGTTTATACAGCTGTCTCCATACTGTTGCCTGTTGTATTAAGAACAGGTCCAACCTGTTCTAAGGACCACCTGTCCAGAACAATCACTTACTCTAAAGGCCTCTTGTCCAAGACAATCATCAGGTTAACGACCAGAAGTCCAAGACAATCAGCTGTACAATTGACCACTTCTCTTTGTCTTGGACAATATCGACTGCATATATAATATGTGTTGTAGTAAACGGAGCTGTTAAGTATTTTCTGTTTTTGAATGTCCTCAAATCCGTCATGGCACAGTGACACTTTAGTTTTGACCAGACATGTCACAGGTCTTTTTGCCCAGCTGAGGTGGTCCCCGGGAAGTCTGTTACTTCTGTTACTTCTATGTCCTGTGTACTAGTGGTGGAGGTTACAACCCCCCCCCCCTCCCCCAAACCAACCCTACGCCCACCTTCCCTACTTCTTCTTCTTAGACTGTAGAATTTTTTGGTTCACTCATTTTGTTCAGTTTTATTATTCTGGTCTGGGATTTTTGACGCACCGCTTTCTTTTTTTTTTGTGATGTTTTTTTTTCTTCCTGTCATGACATCACACACATGGGTTTTGGTTTTGGTTTTCAGTGCTTTGAGTGTCGTTTTTTTCATTTTCAGTTGAGTTCACATTTAAAATGAACATTTTTGTTTGTTTTGATGTCGGCACATGGTTTTTAAAATTTTCAGTGCATGTAAATTGTGGGCTTGGTTGTCGCAATGTTGTGCCAATGTTGCCTCAATGTTGTGCCGATGTTGTATCAATGTTGTCTTGTTGTATGGACAATATTGTACATGTGTTAAATGGGAAAGGTTCTGTTGGAACATAATATGCCATTTGAGATTTCAGCTTTTGTTTTTAGATTTTTAAAAACCCCGAACATATTGTAGCTGTCACAAGCAATCCACTTAAGTCCAAATTCTGAGAGTTCGATTTTTACACCCTCCCAAACCTCCATAAAAAATGCACCTTTCAACGCCACTGAAATGCAGTTTAATGCTATGGTCATGGCTTACAATTTTCTTGCTTTTCTTGATTCCTGACAGGAACTACACAACAAAAACTAGGTTTTTTTGTCTCTGACATAAAAAGTACCCAAACAGACTTAATACAGAATTGCTTGCGACACTCACATTATATGTATATGTATTTTTCCAACTTGTAAAAATGCAGACTGTGAAATTAATAGATCCAACACACCCATGCATTACCACACAGCTGCAGATAGTGAAGTAAATGTGTCAATCTCAAGACAACCTCTTTGGGGAACTTTTCTCTTTAAAGTGTGTGTTTTTACGCCTTTGTTGACGCAATTTAGATCATTTAGGTAGCACAGACATTGACTCTGCCTGTCTGGGCCAATCTGGGCTGAGAGGGATACAACATCTTACCTAAAAGATCGGGATACTCAATAAAGATTCTCTCCTACTCGAGAATTGAACTTGGATCTTCTGTGTGTGACGGCGAAGCGCCCAACTGTCACACCATAGATGCCTGTGGGGAAACCTTTGAAGCTTTCAACTGTCAAACTTGGAGAAACGTAAAGTAGTCGATGGGAGATGTGAAAACCAATCCAGACACTAAAAACTGTTGTCTTATCTCTGCGTGGAATCTTACTTGTGAAAAGTTGAATGTTGTGTGGCTGAGCAGTGATCTGTCCTTTATTTCTGTGTGGAGGGAGTGGGAAATTGTGTTATGTAGCATGTAGTAGCAGTAGCATTATTCTTACTTTGGTATTGAGGGATATGGAAATAATGTAGAATGTAGAGATGATTTATCCTTTGCTTTAGTCTTCCGGGAAATGGAAATAATGTCGAATGTAGTAATGATTTTTCCGTTACTTTGGTCTTGAGGGAATAGGAAATAATTTAGAACTCGTCGCGATGTATACTTCTTGGATGAGTGGAAAATAATGTAAAATGTAGTAACAATTTTATTCTTTACTTTGGCCAAGAGGAAAATGAAAATGATGTAGAACATAGTGACATTGGAAATAATGTAAAAACAGTGACATTGTTGGTGAATTCTATGTGGTTGTATTAGGAACCCATTGAAAAGCTCTATGTATTGATGTTAACATTGACTGTGTCAGCTGTATCGGATGAAAACATTAAAGAATAGTTTCATCCTTTCTCTGGGGCTCTGGGTTTTCTTTGGGCCAGCAAAAGTCAAAAGTTTCTACTTTTTCCTGGGCCAATGTTTTTTGACATTACTTTATAAAACTGACATGCACAGGCTGGTCTTTGGGATACATTTTTTCTCATGTGAAGTCCTGTACTAGATATTATGATATGTGGACACATGCACAATGAGTTTTTGTAATAGCAAGATTGTCAGACCGCTTAAAACATTTTTCAGAAAAATTGTCTCATTATTTAACTTCATAGGTTTAGTGGATAGAGCCTACTTCCTCTCTTTCCCTGTGTTGTTTCTTTATTTCTGTGTGGATGACTTTCTCCAAGCACAGAATGACAGTTATTGTGTCAGTGTGCTTCTCCTTACTCAAACAAACTCAGAGGATACTATGGTTACTTACAAGAACAGCATAATGTGATGTTGTCTTTGTTGTGGTGTTGTTATGGTAACCGTACAGGTTAGCATATTGTGTTGTTGTCTTTGTTGTGGTATTGCTGTGGTAACCGTACATACTAGCATAGTGTACACATTGAGCATGGCCTGGCCCCGTCTGTTGTACTAGGTGTACCGTACGGAGAAGAGAAACTCGGCCTTGGAGGAGGAAGTGGCACACGTGAGGGCGCAGCTCAACGACGCTGATAACGAGGTGCGTGTCTTGTATGGTTGTTTTTATTATTGCTGTTGTTGATGTTGTTGATGCTGTTAACAATGTGCGTTCCTGTGGGATTCTTTGTACTTAGTTGTTGTACTTAGTTGTTGTTGTTGTTATGGTTGTTATCATTGTTATTGTTGTTGTTGATAATGAGGTACACATGTCATGTGATTTTTTGTACTTGTCATTGTTGTTATTGTTGTTGTTGCTCTGTGGCAATGAGTAATGTGTTTCCTGTGATCTTTTGTACTTGTTGTTGTTATTGTTGTTGTGCTGTTGCTCCTGTTATTGTTGTTGTTGCTGCTGTTGCTGCTGTTGCTGCTGTTGCTGTTGTTGGTGTTATTCTGTGATCTTGTGCATTGTTTACAGTTTCTCTTTATTGTTTTTAAGTGTGGATGAAGTGTGCTGCTGGTAGGAGCCTGTCACTTTTCTTTCCCTCAGTTGTTTCTGTTTGTCTGTCTGTGTGTCTTGGTTTTTCCCTGCACTAAATGGCTGCTAGATTGTGGATGGTCAGCAGGTGCTCAGATATGGCTTGTTTCTTCTTTCCTATCAAACATCTATCATTCCTATCTTTCCTCCAACTTTATTTACTTTGTATGTTACTCTCTCCCAGCACCTCTAATCTTCTTCTCTTATATGACTTTATTGTGTCTGTAAAACTCTAACTAAAACAAAAAAATAAGCTTGTGCAATGTTTTGCCCCCAGGCCAAGACTGCCAGCAAAAAGGCCACACGGCTGGAGGGAGAGTTACAGACCTTGAGGGGACAGACGGACGACTATCAGGGGCAGGTAAGACAGGACGACACACTTCACACCCACACTCACCCTTTCTTGCTAGACCGCCCGCAGTCAATAAGTTTTTTTTGGTTTTTTGATTTGTAAAAAATTTGTTTGTTTTTTAACTTTAGATGTTATAATTCCTAACATTCCATTCCTCCCTTATTCGGGCCAGCAAGAATTGTTGTGTCTGTCATGTCTCTCTGTCTCATCATGTCCCCAGATCAACCCCCTCCTCCCCCATCCCTCCTCCTCTTCATCCACCCCCTTCCCTTTCTCCTTCCACCACACCCCTACCCTCCCCTTCCCCCCACACCCCTACCATCCCCTCCCCTTCCCCATCCCACCACACCTCACAATCACTGCTTATTCCTACTGTGAGATGATGGTTTTTGGCAACCGTTATGACGTGACTTTGTTTTGTTTTGGAACCTATGTCACTGTTTTGTTTTTGGCAGCTTATTTCACTGATTTAGTCTTTGGTTTGTTGTCAAACTCCACTCCACACGTATCCCCCCCTTTTTTCTGTCCTGTGTTTGACAAAATTGTTCTCAGACAAGGATTTGTTTTGCTGTTTTGTCACACAGACTTGTGGCCAACAACACCTTCTGATAGAATTGTATTTGGCTCTGTTGATCAAGTCTGCTCAAATGATTATTTTCTTTCTTGTAGCATGCTTTTTTTTCGGTTTTGTTTTGTTTTTTTGTTGGCATGCTTTATCATGACATGTATTGCTTTCATTTTCCGTTTCAGAGATGTTCATCCTCGAAATTACTGCTTGTATTTACTCAATGGGATGGCATTTTCACTTAATAATAATTATATTTATTTTTTTATCTTCGTACATGATTTTTACTTGCTAATGACAACCAAAAGTGTTTTGTGCTCAATGTGACCACAACTCTCAGAACTATACCTGTTATGGATATTTGTTTTCTTTTCTTTCATTGCCCAGCAAACTGACATGGTATGCTGTTGTGTTTCCTCAAATAGCCAGTGATGAGTCTTTAAATATAGCTTGTATCGTTTTTTGGTAACATTTTCCTCAGGGACCATTGTTTAACTTTCTTCAATATTTTGTTGGCCTTTAGTGCAGATTTTGTCAGGGTTTTTTTGTGCAAACAGTTCTGTAGGAAAGATTGTTAAACTCTTTATATTTTTAGCCTCCTACTTTTGCTCAGTTTATTTTCATAAACTACTGCAGAGTCTGTTTAAACTGAACATGGTTAATCATAAAAGAGCGGTAAACTTAAAAAAAAATAATCTTGGATTTGTTTTTTCTTCTACTCGAGGAACTTCTCTAAACTGAAAACCCAGCTAAACTGAAGAAAATATGGCTATCCTATTTTGGTTTAAAAAGGCTCTACTGTATTAGATTTGTATTAGTTTTTGTTTGTTGTGTGGGCTCAGTGTGCGGGTAGTCTTGTTTGTTGTGATTGCTTGTCTTGTGTGAAACAGTGGGAAGAGTAGAGGGTGAGGATGAGAAAAGAGAAATGTATTGGGTCAAGGATGTGGGGGCAGGGGAAATAGTTGAATTGGCTTGTAGTGTGTGTGTGTGTGTGTGTGTGTGTGTGTGTGTGTGTGTGTGTGTGTGTCTGTGTCTGTGTCTGTGTCTGTATGTGTGTCTGTTTGTCCTTCTGCTTCCTCTACATTTTAGGACAGTTGTTTTATATGAGAGTTATAAAGATATGACTCTCTGTGAGTTCAATGCAGACATATAATAATTGTATGTGTAGTGTGGTTTGTTTGTAGCCTGCTGAAAACGAGAAGTCCAGTCAGTCTTTTTGCTTTTTATCATGGGTCGTGGGGGAGACTAAAAGTTTGTGTTTGTGTTAATGTTCGGCTGGGCACCAACCAGAGTTTAATCAGTGTGTCCAGCAGTCCGTCTGTTTGTCCCTTTGGCTTGTCTAACCCTAGTATCTACCAACACCACTGCCCACCCACCCCGTGTGCTTTGGAGACCACCCCTCCCCCCCTGGACTAACGTTAATACAACAACCTGTTTGTTATTCTGTTCTCACACAATGTATATCTCAAATACAACAGTATCTTATGATTTGGCAAAGAAAGAAATGTCATGTTCACACAATTTTTGCATTAACACCTACTTTACTGAACTCACATTATTGAAAAAGAAATATTGTTTATTCTTACAATGATATCTTTCACAAAACTTGCTTGTTGCTCTTTGTGAATTTTGTGATCATTAGTTAGTACAGTTTGTATATCCCACCAGTGGGCGATTTGGTAATTTTGTTTAGCGTTGGGGATCACCCAGGTAGTGACAGTTGTTATTATACAACCCAACTGGAAATACTTGGAGGTGGGCGATGAGAAAAGTTAAGCCTCATAATCGTTGCAAAGTGGGCAATGACTATACAAAGATTGGCAAACACCGATTTGGAATAAGATTACGCAGAGTTTTGGAATATTGACAAATTTATTGTACAGTTTTTTGGACTTGCTGCAGACTAAGTAGAATTATATTCATTTTCATTAAACCCGTTTCAGTTATTTATTTGCTTATCTTCTCACTTTTGTTGATATTTTTTGTTCAGTTCTTCATAGTTTTCCCAGTTATTTGGATTTATTTCAATAATTTTTATTTGTTTATTTGTTATCACGACTGTGTTGATGTTGAGATTGTGTGAGTTTGTGAGTCTGTAGTTTTGATGTGAATGTGTGTCTGTGTGAATGTGTGTCTGTGAACTGTGAAGTGCCAGAATATTCTGTCTTCTGCTGCTGAGATAAAACAAGAGATGAAAAACTGAAGGGTTTATAGAAGTCTCAGGATAGGATATGAGAGGAGAATGGGGAGGGAAGGAGAGATAGGTAGATAGAGAGAGAGAGACAGAGACAGAGACAGATAGACAGAGAGACAGAGACAGAGAGATCTAGGTTGCAAGGGTACGGGGGTTCGTAGAGGTGGGGATGACACTAATAAGATTGAAAAGAAATAGAGAGTGATCAGGAACGGTAGTGGGGAAAATGAGTGTGTTGTCATCATCTCTTGTCCCTGCAAAGGGGTCTCAGTCTAACAACTGTGTGTGACTGTTCTTCTTGTGAAAGAAGTGTGATTGAGTGTCTCGTCTTACTTTTTTGGGGGTCTCTCTTTTGTTTTTGTTTTTTACCATTTTTTTCTTTCATTTGTTTTTTCACAATCTTCCTCTTGCTGTTTAATCTCCCTCCTCCTCCTCCTCTGAGTGAATTATTCTCTTTCTGGGGAGGGTGTCTTCCTTCTTTTGTCGCTTCGCCTTAACTCTTTAAGGATGTAACAGACATGTATGTCAAGATCGTCTGCAGTCAAAAAGGCAATGTTGCTGCTCATTTCGACCCATCAAACAAACAAAAAATCAGAAAAATGAATTTACAAAGTTCAATAATATGGGTTTTTATCTTGTTTTTAAAATTTTAAATTAAAGTTTCAGATAAAAAAACGAGAAGTGAAAAAACCTGTATTGATCACAAATTTATGCTTTTTTTTCTCCAAAGAAGAGTACATCTGATAATGTTGTCTAATGTGCATCCCCAAAGAGTTAAATCTTGGGAACTTGATCCCCCAACACTGTCCCTCACACTGTCCCACACATACTCTTGCACACTGTCCCTCACGTTGTCCCACACGTACTCTGCACACTCTTTCCCTTAACTGTTAAATGGCACTGACCCTCTTGGCTTCTGGGGCTGTTTCCTGTAACAGGTGAAAAAACTGACGGTCAGTCTCCAACGACTTCAGAGTTCTTCTAAAGACACGAGAGACACTCTCACTTCCGAGGTAAGCTTGGTAGGGGGCCAAGGGGAGGGAGGTGAAGGCACAGAAAGTGTTAATTTGCAGTTTCCATGGACACTCAAACTTGGGAAGTGGCCAAACTTTGGCGGCCATTTTTTTGCTAATTTTACCTCTAACTCCAAGAGATCCCTACTTCCTTTAGTTGCAAGTATCTTGACATCCATTAAATGTGCAGGAGTATTTTTTCCACCGAAAGGAATGCAAATGAACAGGCTTTATTAAGATGGTACCAATAAATCCTTATGCCCAAAAATTGATGAGCACCTGATTCCCCGTGCCATGATACTTGTTACGCATGCCTTTCACGTAGGAGACAGCGATCAGATGTTGCTTGTGGTATATTACATATGCCTTTTAAGATGCTACGGTTAGCAGCTTTCTTTTTCTTAAAATGTTTGGGATAGGATTTGGTTAGGGGCTTCTTTATCCTGCTTAATTGGCTGCTGTCAACAAAATCAATATGACAACTTTCAACAATATCAGTATTTTAACTTTTAATATCAATATGTAATCATTCAACAATATCAGTATGTTAAGTTTCTGTATCAATATGTTATCTTTGAACAATATCAATATGTTATCTTTTGACAATATGAATATGTTAGCTTTCTACAAATCCAGTAACTTGTTTGCTCCAATATGTGCCTCAAACATGTCCTCAGGCTGTCAGTTTTACTTCAGTTTTAGAGTGTGTCATGGTGGTAAGCAGCAGGGATTTCTTCCCTGAACACAGTTTTTGTTTCAGCGACTGACATCCATCAGCGACTGACAGCCCCCCCACCCCACTCTCCAACCTCCTTTAGATTCTACTAATACTGTAGGCTATGGAAGTTTAGACTTCTCTTATTATTTGACCAAAAAAATTATTTGCTTTTTAGTTTTGCTTTTTTTCACTACTGCTCATATTATTATTTGTAAAACTTATCTGCAACACTGTGCAGTATCTTCTAGTATCAGGTCTGTTTGTGAGCCTTAATACATGTTTCTGATTTTTTGTGTGTTTTTTACTTTTAAGTATTTTACAGCCCTATTGACACAATTTAAATCATTTTGGAGACGGGCTGCTTAGACCCTGCTTGTCAGGGCCAACCCGGGCTGAGAGGAATACAACATCCCACGAGAAAGACTGAGATATTCATAAAAGACTCTCCTCTCTCAGGAATAGAATGCGAGTGCCTAACCACTACACCACAGACATGCGTCATGCTGGAGTATTGACAACTACAGCAGACTGTGGAGAATGTTTGGACTTTTGTCTTGTCCCATGAAGTTTCCAGAACCTGTCTTTGTGGATGGCTGAACCAAAGTTACCCTCTACGTAATAAGGAATTGTGGAGAAATCAGTTTGGTTGCCACGTTCACTTTATTGTGCTGATGATGGGTGGTTGGAGGGCGCCACCACTGGGTTCTTTTTGTGTCTGTCTGTCCTGCTTTTTCCCAGCACTAAGTGAGTGACCGTTGCTTTACCCAAACACAAGAACACTGACTGGTGGCTGTTTGTCCCAGGTGTCTGACCGGCAAGAGACCATCCAGAAGCTGCGTGGGGAGAACCGTGACATCGAAGAGAAACTGCGGGAGGCTTTGAGCAGCGCCCAGCACGTCGGGGGGAGATGGTGAAACAGCTGAAGGAGGAGCTCAAACAGGCTACTGCCAAGGTGGGTGGGGGAGAGGGGATGGGGAGAGTGTGGGGAGTGGGAGAGGATGGGGAGAGTGGGGAGTGGGAGGGGGATGGGGAGAGTGTGGGGAGGGAGTGGGGGAGATGGTGAAACAGCTGAAGGAGGAGCTAAAACAGGCTAGTGCCAAGGTGGGTGGGAGGGAGGTGGAGGGGATGGTTGAAAGGGAAGGGGGTGAGGGGAGATGGTGAAACAGCTGAAGGAGGAGCTAACTAAAACAGGCTACTGCCATGATGAGGTGACTGTCAGAGATGACAGTGGCACAGGTTGGTGGTGGGTCAAATATGCAACTGCCAGGGTGAGGCTGCTGTTGGTATGAGGTGACTGTCGGAGACAAAAAAGGCACAGGGCTAGTTTGGG
>NW_004797658.1:58029-62578 GCF_000002075.1 Aplysia californica
CTCCCCACACACCTTTTTCTTCTTGTTTCTTGTCTTTGCATTGATGGAGTTGCTAGTCTAATGGTTAGGCTACCGGACACATTATCGTAAGATTGTGAGTTTGGGATTTTGAGCCTCAGCTCAGTCTGACTTTGTGTCCTTGGGAAAGGCACTTCATGAGAATTTTCCCATTTGGTATGGTCCTTTGGAAGAATAACGTTAACTTAGGAGGTCCTGCCTCTTAAATAACCTTTGTGTTGCAGGAGGGTGTTAAACCTTTACATTTTCACACACAAAAAACTTTTTTTCACATCTTTACATTGTGATCATTGCCCAGATCGACCGGCTACAGACGGTGGTACAGGAGAAAGAACTGACGGGCTCCCAGCAGGACACGCTTTACCGCTCGGACATCGCCGATCGCGAGGAGGAGATCTCTCGGCTTAAGGCCGACCTCAACATCCTGCATGAGAAACTGGCTCAGTCGGAGGGACAGGTTAGGGGGGAATACCTTCTTAGCCCATGAGGGACACCTGTCAACTGCCTGAGGGGGAGACAGTATGGGGCTGTTTGAGGAGGTTGTTGTGGAGGTACAGAAGGGGAAGGAGGCGGGGTCACAGTTGTTGTGGAGGGGGAGAAGGGGAAGTGGTTGGGGTTCGCAGGTTGAGGGAGGGGTCACAGTTGTTTTAGAGGGAAGGAAGGGGGTGGAGTTATGGTTGTCATGGAGGGAAAAGGGGCAAAGTCACGACTATTGCAGAGAGGGAAGAAGAGAGTGGAGAAGGGGGGGGGGGGGGGGGGCGTCATGGTTGTCGTACTTGTATTTGCTGATGTTCTGTGTACAATTGATCTGGCCTGACCATCAATCATTTATTTATAGAGGCACCAGCTGTCCATGTCTAGGCTAGGTTTTGTTTTATTTTTTCCATTAACCTTTATACACCTCAAATCTGTGAGGTTTGATTTTGCCTGTAATTCTTATATTAGCTGCTGTAATCACCTCCTCCCCCCTCTTACCATCAAAACCGTTATCGCCCCTACCTGCAAAGATGGCATTATTGTCAATACTACAAATTCAGACAATAAGAATGATGATGATATTAAAAATGATGATAATAAGAAATAATAATAACAATAATAATAATAATAATAATAATAATAATAATAATAATAATAATAATAATAATAATAATAATAATAATAATAATAATAATAATTATTATTATTATTATTATATAATAATAATAATAATTATATAATAATAATAATAATAATAAATGATGATATAATTACAGCTGATCTCTCGAGAGGAACAAATCTCTCGGCTCCAGGCGGATGTGAGGGAGGTACACGGAGAGTCCACGAGGAAGGAAGAGGAGTTGAGGAGGGCGGAGGCTGAGCTGAGGTCTGCGGACGAGGAGAGGAAGAGGCTGGAGGATGTGGTGAGTGACAGAAGGAGGTGGAAAGGATGGGGTGGGGGGAACATTGTACATGCTTGAAGAATGCACACACACCCTCATTCTGTCTCGCACACATACACAAACTCACAAACACAATCACATTTGTACTTACACTCACAGACACACACACATGCTCACACACAAACATACACTCGCACAACATTAACACTCACACACAGAAACACACACAACAACAAATACGTAAACACAAATACACACACAAATGCAAATGTGCAATTTACAAAAACACAACAACAACAACACTCATGCACACAAACACACATACACTCAAACATACAAACACACACACATGCACGCACACACACACACACACACAAATACACACAAACACAACACACGCACCCACTTCCACAACACACACCTCTGACAATGTCCTGACCTCCCCCAGGTTCAGCGCCGTGAGATCAGCCTGCAGCAGATGGAGCACGACCTTGAGCAGGTCAAGGACAAGTACAAAGACGCGGTGGAGGAAAATGGGAGGCTGGAGGCGCGGATACAAGCCTTTGCCATCAACGCTCAGAGTGAACAGGATGTGCTCAACACTGAGGTGACTGGGCATTTTCTCTTAGAAACAGTCACACAGTGCAGTACATAGTTGTTTGAAATTAGTTAGGCAAATGAGGAAAAAAAAGCAAACAAGCCAGAGACGTTACTTTTTACTTTACTTTCCTGATCCAATGGCCATCTGAGTTCTAGCCCTTCGGCCAGGGAGAGACCCAAAGAAACTGAACAAATGGATGACGGGGAAGCGGTGGGATAATGTGGAATTTTTAAGAGCATCTGAGCGTAGAAATGAATGGAGAACCATGATCGTCAATGTCTGTTTCTGATCTGGCACTTTTTGATGATGATGATGAAGATACGCTTACCTCAGGACATGCTGTTAGCTCAGTGGGCATGGCCCGGGTCGGTGGTGCTTTTTATGGCTGGGGTTTGAACAAGGAGTTCTTGGATTTTGTTTGTTTGATGCCTTTTTAAAGCTCTGTACCCACTAGGCTAGGCACAGTCAGAGATTGATCTATTGTCCTTATTGGTTTCTTTTTTGTGTTTGTTGCTCTCTTGTAACATCTCTAACTTTGGGCTCTTATATTACCTAATTGTGTTGAAAGTGACATAAAACTTACAAAAAAATAATAATGACAAATGAACTGAAGGTTGCGGTGTGGTACGTTTCAGGTGAAGAGACGTGAGGAGGGCATCAAACGTCTCAAGCTGGACATTGTCAAACTGCAGGAGGTGTGCAGCAGATATGAGGAAAAGGTCAGTCAGGGGACCCTTTGTGATCAACATTAACGGATTTCATGTTAGACAAGAGCGTAGTTCATGTTTATCTCAAGAGTGATCTATGTTCAGCTTAATAGTGTATCAGTGTTGAACCGGAATGAAGTGCATGGTCTACCTGAGGGTGCTTTTGTGCTCTACGACAGTCTAGTTCATGTTCAACCTGAGTGTGAGACATGTTTAGCTTGAACATACTTCCTATTCAACACTAATATGGTTTTTGTTCACTTGGAGTATAATTCATGTTCAACTCAGCAAAAATTGTGTTCAACCCAAACTTGGTTTGTTTAAAATTAAGGCCTAATTCTAATTGAACTTAGTTTATTTTCAACTGAAGCATTAATGCCTGTTGTACTGGACAAAGACAAGTAAAACTTTTGTAGAAAATGTTCCTACTGTGACCTAGTTGTCATCCTGGTGTTCCTTTTTTTATGTTCTTTCATGGGTTGACCATCTATCTGTCTTCTTCATTCCAGTCGTCCCAGGCAGAGAGAGAAGTGGAACATCTCAAGACACAGCTCAGGTCCTGTCAGAACGAGGTCAGTCGAGGGGAGGGAGGGAGAGTGGGGTGGGAGGAGGGGGAGTGGGGCGGGAGGTAGGGAAAGGAGGTGGGAGGGGAGGGGGGATAAAGAACTTTAATTATGTTTGTTAATACAAAATGTTTAAACAATTGGAAAAACCGCTCTTTCCTTCTTATTATCCACCAGAATTACTAAAACATTTTGTGAAGATTGTTCTTTTTACACATTGCAGTATCACTAATTGTAATTACGGTTGTGAATGACATAATTTGAAACCACAAATGTTTTTACCTATTTTGGGGGATACATAGATAGACTCAGACACCAATGATGCATACTTGTGTACGATACTTTGAATCAACTGACGAGATGTTGGTGGTTTGCAGGTTGCTTGTTTGTTTTTATTAAACATAGTGCTTGTCTCTCTTCCTTTTCTTTGTATGTCACTCTCTAGTAATACCCCTAATCTTGATTACTTATATGACCTATTCGTATTGCAATAAAACTCTTACTGAAACAATCAAAACAACTGACAAATGAAGTTTTCTAAGAATGAGGCCAAGAGAGCTTCACTTGTATGAAACTATTAGTGTTGGAAGTGCTTTAAAACTCTTTCTAAAAGAAACTAAACAACTGACGAAACGATTTTTTTTTCAGAATGAAGCCAAGCGAGCAGCCGTAACAAATCTTGAGAGCAGTGTGGAAGAGCTGAAGGATCGCGGGTCTAAACAGTTGGACGAGAACGCGCGGCTGGAAGACAAGATCCGGGAACTGACTGTGGCCATCACAACACAAGAGGCTCAGTGTGAGAAACTCAGGCATATGGTGAGTGGGGGAGGGGGGGGAGGGAGATGGTGTGGGGGTGGAGTTGGGGTTGGGGGGTAGACATCACAGTACAGGAGGTACGGTGTGAGAAACTCTGGTGTATGGTGAGTAAATGTATAGATAGAAGGGTGTGGGGGTGTGTTAAGAGGGGGATTAGAGAATTTTTGTTCAAGTATCTCAGTCTTTCTGCTGGAATGTTGTATCCTTCTCAGCGTGGGTTAGCCTTGACAGAGTTGGAAGCCTGCGTCTAAAGTGATTTTAATTGTGCCGGTAGCGTTAAGACACTTTATTTTAAAAAAGAAAAATATTTGTATCATTATTATCATCCTTTATTACATGTATCATGTGTTGTGTCCCCAGGTGAGCAGTAAGGAGGAGCTAGTGCAGCAGCTAAAGAGTGACGGGGAGTCTCTGAGTAGACAGCAGAAGGAAACTGTTAGTAAGGTGAGTGAGTGGGGGGGGGGG
>NW_004797658.1:63705-68491 GCF_000002075.1 Aplysia californica
CATGGGGAGTCTTGATTAGACAACAGGAGATGGTTAGTAAGATGAATGGTGGAGGAATATGGGGAGTGAGGGCATCAGGCATAAAGGGGGAGGGGGAGGGAAGGCTTGCGCTTGGGGAAGATGGGAGAGATGCAGGCAAGTTATGAGAGGGACAGACTAGGCCGTAGTTTATGACTGGTGGCTTGATGTGGAGAAAGGTGGGATGGGGTAAGTGGCATAGGATGGGGTGGTTTGGGTTGAGGTATGTTGGGGTGGTGTGGCATTGGATGGGATGGGTTGACATGATGTAGATGGTTTCAGCTTTTGTGTTGTTCTTTGTGAATTAACAAGTTCTGCTTTGTGGTAAAGAGAACTATTTTGTATTTTGCATGTAGGTTTTGGTGCGGGATGAGAACATTCAGAAACTGAACACAGAGATCGGCAAACTGAAGGCCAAACATCAGGAGAAGACCAAGGAGGTGAGGGGGAGATTTTTCTGTGCTGGTTCTGTCTGTCATGTCTTGTGTGTCATGTCTGTGTGTTGTGTGTCATGTGTATGTGTGTCATATTCTGTGGGTGTATCCTGTGGGATATCATATCTCGTGTGTCATATATGGGTGTGGACTAGAATGTCATATGTTAGTCTGTGTGTCAATTGTAGATGAAGCTCTTTATTCATGTATGACATAATGTGCGTTACTGTGTGTTGTTGTTGTGTTATCCCGAATATTTGGCCTACTTTTGTTGTGAGAGTCATATTGTAGTGGTTCTGTGTACTATTTGAATAACTAGATGGAAGTGAAGAAAGCAATGTTTCCATGGCAATAAAAAGAGCCAATCATAATGAGATGTGGTACTTTGTGAATTCTCCTCTCCTAGCCAGGCCCAGTGGCTGTCTCTTCTTGTCTCTTCCACTAAATTGTCAAAAGAGCAATTTGTCTGAACTGTTTTTTGAGCTTCTGCTCTTGTTTTGATTTGCCGCTGCCATGAAGTTACAGACTGTGATCATCTTTGGTGAACTCTGAGTTTCCAACAATATTATTATGTTGGACTTACGGTTGTTTTATTTTTTCATGTTTCTCTTTTCACGAGCCTTGCCAAGTGTTTTGCAAGCTTTTGCAGAGTGTAGTATTCTATGCTAGTCATTTGATCTTTTTATCAACTGTATTTGATTTCAGAATAACTCTCATTTTTCTTTTTTACTTTCTTATTCGGCATTTCGGTTAATTACTGTGTGCTGTGGCCACCAGTTTAGGAAGGTTTGTGATGTACCCTGTGTATCTCTCTGTATCTCTCTCTACGATTCTGCATGCCTGTCTAGTGGAGACAAAATAGTCACACAATGTATACTGCGAATTGTGGTTACTCTAATATTGCATGACATTCATAAGGGCTTTCAGATACATTGACTTCACTCTACAATATGATGTTTGTGTGTATATGTTTGTATGTGTGTATATGTGGGGGGATGGGTTTAAAATGTTTCCGTACTTGAATCTTATCAATCAATTAAAATCAAATTTATCCATGCTTTGTATGGAAACTTTGCTCAAAGACCATTTATTGCCGGACAACTTGCTCCTTTATGGAAACTGCTCAAAAATCATACTGTGCAAGACAAATTACTCCTCTATTTGAGAATCGCAGGGGGAAAAAAACATCCTCAGAAATGCCTGCAGTGACACCTAGATCTGTATTACTAGCGTGTTTAGTACTAGATCTATCTTTGAGGACTGACATATCTTGCTTACAAAAAGTAGGAGCAAAGATTGTTATGAAACAACCTTTGTTTAAGAAATGGCTTATCAGTGAAGATGGTGGTGTGAACAAAAAGGTGCATGGTTTTGAGGATAATGTTTAATTTTTTTTTAGTTTGTTTTTGTTTGCAAGATTGTGAACCAAGGTGTTCTGTATCCACTTTGCTTTGGTCCCACCTTGTACTTTGTACTTGTGTGTGTGCAGTGTGTGATCCTTGTATTTAAACTGCTGTATTGTATTGCGTATCTACAGATATAACATATAAGTATATACAGTAAATCTTGTGTGGTCAATTCAGCATAATTATATACTGTCATCCAGCTAGTCAAATGTACTAAGCCTTAAATTTTGAATTTTTTCAAATGCAGTTTAGTAATGTGCTGTACTTGTTATGTGTGACATGTAAATTGTGTGTAGGTGTGTGTAAAACATGTACCGTGCTATGTGTGACATGTAAAATGTGTATGTGTGTTTGTGTGTGTGTGTGTGTGTGTGTGTGTGTGTGTGTGTGTGTGTGTATGTGTGTGTTTATGTTTGCCATGTGTGACATGTACATTGTGTGTATATTTGTGTATGTGTGTATATGTACAACATGTACCATGCTATGTATGTGTGACATTTGCCTGTGTACTCATCTCTGCAGCTGATAGAGTGTACCAGCGAGGTATGGTATTTGGTATCCTCTGCTACTTCTGCTCGGCTTGTACACCTTTCTACCTGGTCGTTTGGTTGGGGTATTTTTTAATTTTTTTTTCTAAGGCTTTTGAAGTTTTCCATGTTTTGTTTTGGTGTACATGTAGCAACATATCCGCATGCTTGCATCCTTGTATCTTGCATTTCATAGGTATTCGGTTTGTTCTGATACCCCCCCCTTTTCACCTCAAGTTTCTTTGCCCCCCTAAATCACATCCATGTGTCAATATTGAGACAGAGTCATGACATTTGACCCCAATGCTAAACCTCCTCTCCTTGTTATTTTGTTTGGTTGTTGTTTTTAAAAAAACTAGTATTTGTCTTAAAAGTTCCCAATTCTCTCTGTCTTCCCCCACGCGTTTCCCTTCATTTTAACGATTGTGATCGTCAGTAAATATTGACATGAACTTTCAGCTCAACTCTTTTCCTTTCTTTCTCATTTTCCCTTCTCATTTACTCTCTAGAGTTTGCTGTTGTCCACCTTCCCTTCCCCCATGTGTATTCCCCCTCCCCCTCCCCCTCCTGGCTCAGTCTGGCTCTTTCCACATGCGAGCAGTCCTGGCTATAGCTATAGAACACTGTATGTGGCCCTGTCCCTATCACTTTGAGCTCTCTGTATGTAGACATAGTCTGTGGAGAACTGTGAGCTCTCTGTCTGTGACCATAGTCTGGGGAGAACTGTGAGCTCTCTGTCTGTGACCATAGTCTGGGGAGAACTGTGAGCTCTCTGTCTGTGACCATAGTCTGTGGAGAACTGTGAGCTCTCTGTTGATTAGACAAAGTTGTTGGCGTAGTGGAAAAAGAGGTTTTTGCTCCTAATGTGATTGCTTTATGTAGATATTTTGAATGAAAAGCAAGTATGTTAAATCTACAACAATGAGACTTCAAGCTTTTCTTTAAATTAAAAAAAAAAAGTCTTTTTCTTTCATTTCAAATATGTTAAATCACCACAGATGGGCAGGAATGTCTTCGGTACAAATTTTGAAATTGTTACAGCCGTTTATCAATAGCCGTTTATCAATAAGGCTCTTCTCTGAATGATATTTTTTGCAGATATGAAAATCTTGCCCAATACCATAACTGAGATAGAATCTGCTACCCCAAGGGTGTCTGATCACCACTTAGCAGAGGCCTATTATTTAAACCCCCCTAAATCATATCCATGTGTCAGTATTGAGACAGGTTCGTGACATTTGTCCCCTATGCTCTGGGTGTGAGTGTGATTGTAGCTAAAGCTAGCTTTGAGCAGACGCTCCTCCCTCACTCCTCTCTTCTCTGTCCCCTGCACGTTTGTGTGGCGTTGATGGTCTAGTGGTTAGGCTCTCAGACTCTCAATATGGAAGTTCATGGGTTTGAACCCTGGAGGGGCTTAATGCTGTGTCCTTGGGATGGGAAAGGCACTTTGCACAAATTTTTCTCACTTCTCCCTGGTGGAAATGGGTACCCCGCTATATTCGAGCTAAACTGGCGAGTGGTATACTTAGATTCTAGTGTACTTGTACTAACGAGAGTCCTCTATCTGGGGATACTGGTCGGTTGTGGACAATGCACAAGCATGTTTTCAATTACACTTGCCTGGGTTAGGTTTTTTCTTTTTCTTTTTTTGTTCCATAAGGTGACTGGAAGCAATATTCTTTTTGTTATTGTTGTTGTGGGTGTTGGTTGCAAGCACTTGTGTGGGCACAGGTTCAAATCTTGAATGCTCAACAAACAGTATAAGGTCTTAAAAGGGTTCTAGCTAGTAAAACGGACATCTGTGGTGTATCATTTAGGTGTTTTGCTGTTGCATGCATGAGACTTTAGTCCAACTGCTGGGATGTTGTATCCCTTTCAGCTTATGTAGGCCCTTACTGGCAGGGTCAGAAGCCTGCCTCTTAAATGATCTAAATTATGCCAAAGAAGGTGTAAAAACATCAACATTAGTAATGATTTAGTAGGTCAAACATTTTTGTGTGCTTGGATCTGTGGATGGTGTAGGATGGACAAATACGTGGGCCTATTTGACTGCTAAGCTAGCTGGGTGGAGTTTTGTGCAGTGTTCCAGCTTCTTGTGTCTCTAAGCCTCTCTGGCATCATGCTTCTGTCTGTATTGCTTCTTCCTCAGTGCTGAGTAAACGACCATCCTTGTTTTGCTATGCTTCTTTTCAAGTCAAATAGATGTGGTCACTGTTGTCAAAAAGAATGTTTCAGTGTCTCTCCTCTATGTGATGTGACCTTGTGTAACTTCCAACAGCTGTTTGTAGATGTTGCTTTGCCTGCAGAGTTCAGAGTTCAGCATCTTGACCCTCAGTGAGCTGATTAGTATACCACTTGTGCCCCTTGCTCGTCCTCCACCCCCACACCCCCTTTTTAGCCC
>NW_004797658.1:68591-71620 GCF_000002075.1 Aplysia californica
CTTAGCCTACCCACCTCCCAAACCACCTCTCCTCTCCCCCATCTTTGTGTCTAATGCATCTTGTCCTCTGTGTTTTCTTCCCCTTTATGTAACCCCCACACCTCTCACCCTCCCACATGCCTTGTCTCCTTCCCACCCGCCTCCACTTTCTCCCTCCCCCTCAGTAATCCCCCCAGACTCCCCAATGTGCCTGAATGATCCAAGCATCTTGACATTTCACTAGTTTTACCATTGTAACAAACAACAACACCCCCCCCCCCCACACACACACACCATGAGGTAAAGAATCATCCTGCTTCCAGTGTTTAGCTTATGATAAATTATTCATGAGAAGATTGATCCTAGACATGGATTGTTTTCAAAGTCAATTTGTTCAATTTATTTTGTGTTTGAGATGCATGTCCGAGTACGTAATTTCGGGCCAAACCGAATGATTAAAAAAGGAACGGGAACACATGATATGTCCCGCACTCCATGTCCAGAAGATACCCAGACCTGATACCTGTCTATCAAACCTCTGACCACTGATCCGTTGAAATATTGTTTTTGTGTGAAATGAGGTTCCTCTATTGTCTATCTAGACTTTGATTAATGTAGCTTTATGCCCTGATGTGATTGATATTCCTCTTTTGCCAATTTTTTCTCACTCAGATCCTCAGATTTTTTTCTTGCTCAGATCACAGAGCCAGTTGTGTGGGTGGTTAGCGGGTGCTCTGGTTTGGCTTGCTTCTTTCCTTATCAGACATCTATCATCCTTATCTCCCCTCCTTTTTTTGTGTTTGTTACTTTCTTGTAACACCTCTTATCTTCGACACTTATATGACCTTATTGTGTTGCACGTGCTGTAAAACTTTTACTGCTAAATTCAGAGCCATTTGGTTCAGAGAGATGTTACTATTTCCCACAGATTACATCTGTTTTGACTAAACGTCTATTGCCAATATTTGTGACTGCATTTCTTTTCTTCAGTTGAGTTGACTAATAGTCTCTGTCTGTCTGTCTGCCTGTCTGTCTGTCTGTGTAGGTGGTTGGAGGGTGTCAGTGGTAGGTCCTACTTCTTCATTGTCCCAATAATGTGCCTCTCTTTCTTTTCCCCAGCGCTAATTGACGTTTGTGTCAACGTGTTTGTCCTATCGACCTTATCTCTCCTCCTTCTTTTCTTTGTATGTTACTTCTTTGACCTATTTTTGTTGCTAGTGCTGTAGAACTCACACTAAGACTAAAGAATTGACAGACCTGATTTGTGTTTCTCCTCTCTCATTCCCTCCTTGCCACCCGTCGTCTGTGTACGTGTGTAGATTGCCAAGCAGTCAGAGCTGATCAAGAAGCTGCAGGCGACCTTGAGCCAATGTCACCAGGACCTGGATGAGCTGCGGAAGAGAGGAGATGAGGACGTGAGTAGTTCGAGGGCCAAGGAAGATTTGTTAGTTACAGGAGGGATATTGATGGGTGGTTGGAGGGTGCTCTGGTGTGGTCTGCTCCTTCTTTCTTATCCAGCATCTGTCTCCCTTATCTCTGCTCCTTTTTTGTATTTGTTACTCTCTAATAACACCTCTAATCTCTGGCACTTATATGATCTATTTGCTTTGCATTAGTGCTGTGAAACTCTTACTAAAAACTAATACAAGTCGCACCCGGACTTTCAGAGTACAACATGCAATTAATTTGAAAGACTACGTCAGATCTGACTTTTTCCTCACCCTTTTTATTTCTGATCTCTTTCAATTATCATTTACCTTTCACAAATTGTACGGATTTCACAGAAGGTTGTTAAAGTACAGAAGGTTCTCTTTGTTAAGCATAGTAGTTGCACTTATACCATTCATTTGCAAATGAACTTTATAAATGCAACGCAACTATTATTGTTATTATTATTATCATTATTATCGTCATCATCATTATTATTATTATTATTATTATTATTATTATTTTTATTATTATTATCATTAATCTCCTGTGTGTGTCAACAGCTGTGTCGTAAGGAAGACTGTATCAAACAGCTGCAGGAAGATCTGATGGAGTCTCAGAGTCAGCACTCGGCCTGCTACAATGAGGTCAGTGTTTAGGTGGTTGATGGGTGCTCTGATGTGGTTCACTCCTTTCCTATAAAACAGTTGTTGTCCTTATCTCTCTTCCTTCTTTTCTTTGTATGTTACTACCTCTAATCTTCAACACATATATGACTCATTTGTGTCTCAAGTGCTGTAAAACTAAAACTAATTGATCTGAATTATGTTAAATGCCTTACAATCACAATAACAAAAAAATAACCTACTAAGCGTACTGGGACTGTGGCTTCTTTCAGTGGGTGGTTGTCGGGTGCTCCAGTGAGGTTAGCTCCTACTTTTCTTTGTATACTGCTCTCTAGTGATGCCTCTAATCTTTGACACTTGTATGACCTGTTTGGGTTGCAAGTGACTTAAAACTCTTATAAGAATAATGTTTAAATTATTTAAATCGAATCGATAAGAGTATTGAACACATACAAATACAACACTTCGAATCTTGGGCACTTCTATTCGTGTTGCAAGTGCAGTAAAACTCTTACTAAATCTAAACTAAACCACCAACCATTACAATCACAATAACAACAATTCCAGTAACAATTCCAGTAACAATTACAATAAATGACAATAACAATTCCTGTAACAATGACAAAAACAATTACAATAATAATTACAATAACTGTTACAATAACAAACCCACCAAAGGACCAGGGACTTTGTTCTCTCCCCAGCTGGTGCGTATCGAGGAGGAGCTAGAGTTGTTGAAGGGAGAGCACTCACAGCTGAACAAAGTGTCGCAGCAGAGCAGCCTGGAGATGAGCGCGCTACAGGAGCAGTTCCATCAGATAGAGCTAGAGCTGGCCATAACCCAAGAGAAACACAGGACTTGTCAGAAGGAGGTAGGTACCACTCACACACATGCACAGGTGCACGCACGCACGCACACTCACACACTCACACACACACACACACACACACACACACACACTCACACACACATACGCACACACACACACACACACA
>NW_004797658.1:71720-72968 GCF_000002075.1 Aplysia californica
ACACACACACACACACACACACACACACACACACACACAGTACTGTCAGCAAGAGCTAGAGCTGGCCATAACCCAGGAAAAGCACCGGACTTGTCTGAAGGAGGTAGGTACCTCTCACACACATGCACAGGCGCACGCACACTCACACACGCACACACACACACACATATACACACACACACACATGCACAGTAGTCTGTTTTTGTTTTGTTTGCTTATTCATTTGTTTATGGTGTTGTCTGTATGTGTGTTGTTGGCGGATACTCTGGTGCAGTTTACTCCTCTGTTCCTATTAAACATCTATAGTCCTTATCTCTCCTTCTTTTCTACATAAGTTGCTCTCTAGTAACACCTCCAATCCTCAGCACTTATATGACCTATTTATGTTGCAAGTGCCTTAAAACTCTTACTAAAACTGAACCAGTCTTCGACGCATGAATGACCCAGTTGGGTTGCAAGTGCAGTAAAACTTTTACTGAACTTACAGTTGTATGTGTGTATTTGTCACAGGTGTCCAGCCGTGACCAGGTGATTCTCAAACTCCAGTCTGACCTTGACACTGCCCAGCAGAAGTACCAGGGGAGTGTCGACGAGGTGAGGTGTCTGACTTCTGCTTATCTAGTATACTTGTATTGGAAAGGGGAGGGGGAGGGGTTGTAATGTGACTGTCTGTTCAATTGTTGTCTCTGTCCGTTCAAACATTGTCTGTCAGTCTGTTCAAGCCTTGTCTCTGTCTGTCAGTTCAAACATTGTCAGTGAGTGGTTTGGGGATGCTGTGGTGTGGGTTGCTCCCTCTTTCCTATCAAACATCTATTGTCCTTATCTCTCCTCCTGCATTTCTTTGTATGTTACCCTCTAGTAACACCTTTAATCTTCAGCTCTTATGTGACCTGTTTGTGTTACAATTGCTGTAAAGTTCTTAGAAATTTAAAACATTGTCTCTCTGTCTGTTCCTGTGATTTGTTCAAACTTTACCTCATCGCCTGTCCTGTGGGTGGTTGGAGGATGTCACTGAAATATGCATTGGAACCTGAAGACATTTAAACAACCCATAAACTGGTTCTTGTCCTGGTTGTTGCAGCTGAAGATCTCGGAGGGTGAGACCAAGCGGATGTCGCTGCGTGTGAAGCAGCTTCAGCAGGAGGTCAGGGAGAACAACGACAACATCGACCACAAGGCTGCTCAGGTAATGCCGCAGCTGTTTTTAATTGTGGGGACATAATTTTTTCTGGGGATGAGGTTAGTAAA
>NW_004797658.1:73937-93937 GCF_000002075.1 Aplysia californica
GCTTGGTGATAGGTAGTTGGATTTTATTTTTATTTAATATTTTTACCAAAGTCGCATTTTTTTGTATAATGCAGGAATGTTCTCTGCCCTTGGTAATGAGGCTTTGTATGCCAACCGGAGTTTGTTTGCTTGTTCATTGTTGTCAGTTTGTAAGACTGGAGTGTGTAGTCCCAAAATGTCTAGCTGATTTTTCTGTCTTGTTATCTCCTGCTCTTTGAAACCTGTCTCGTTCATCTCTTTTCTGTTCCTGTCTATATGATTTGGACAGTCCAGTTGTGTTTTTTTGTGCCAGGTTCGTGTGAGGTTCTTGAGACCTCTGATACTTTTGACCCCCCAACGACGCCCAATACTCTTGATCCCCATGACCCCAGGTACCTTTGACCACCCGGACCCCTGGTACCTTTCATCCCCATGACCCCTGGTACCTTTGACCACCCGGACCCCTGGTACCTTTCATCCCCATGACCCCTGGTACCTTCGACCCCCCCCAGGACCTGACCCCTGATAACCGTGTGACCTTTCTCTCTATTGACCCCTACAGAGAGGTCACGGCCAGGACATGAGGCCCGGCCTCGGTTTCCCCACAAAATGGAGATAGTTTGAAACTGTTCCACGCGTGTTTTCTTGCTTTCCCCTCACTGTGGGTTTTTCTCACAGTGATCTGGACTGTTTGTTGTTGACTCCAGATTTTTGTGCCTAAAGCATGCAGAACCAATACTGAATTCCAAAATTTTTACTTGTCTTTTTCTTCATATGTTTTTTTTTTTCTATGCAGCGTTGTATTCCAAAGAATAAATGACTTTTCTGTAAGCCAAATGTCGCTAGTTGGGGATTTGTGTATTTGGCTGGTGTGTGGATAATGGTGTCAGTGTCAGTGTCATTGTTGTCAGAGCTGACGTTGACAGGTGACTGTCATATTGCACATATATTTTCCTGTATTGATCAAGTAGGCGGTTGGAGGGTGCCACGGGTTGGTCGTCCTGCTATACTTTCCCGCTTTGTTGTTTTTGGCTATCCGTCTTACTTTTGTACTTGCACTAAGTGACTGTTATTGTGTCTGAGAGTTTGTCTTCCAAACTAAAAAACTGCTGATTATGGCCTTGATAAACCCGAGAAAGCAATAATCCAAACTTTTATTCAACTGTCCTAGTGTAGTAGGAATCAAACCTAGTTTGGTCTGGTGTGGTTTGCTCCTGCTGTCCTATTTTTCATCTTTATCTCTCTTTATTCTTTTCTTTGTATGTTACTCTCTAGTATTAAAATTTCTAATCTTCGGCTTTTTATGACCTATTTGTGTTGCAAGTGCTTTAAAACTCTTACAAGTATAATGTTGATTTGAAGCTTCTTTTTCCCTGGGCTATTAATGCATCATTGGTCTCCCAGTGTCTGTGAGTGGAACTGTCCTGACGCACTCCCACGCTTTCACACACACGTGCACACACTCTCACTGCACACACACCGTAAAACATGCACTCAGGTGTGCTTTCAACGTGATGTCAGAAATCATTTGATGTGTTGGTATGTGTTTACCGGCGAGTGGGTTTATTTGTTTGTCTGTTTGTGCGTACTGAAATGTAAAATGTTGAAGGGGTTTGCCTTCTGCTCATGGGTGGTTGGAGGGTGTCACAGGTTGGTCCTACTGGTTACCTATCCCTGTGTTGTTTGCTTTTTTTTATCGTTGCTTTTCTCACAGCCCTAAATGACCATTATTGAGTAGATGTGCTTCTTTTTATTCAGCAACATGCTGCCTACTGCTCAAATGTGATGATGGAAGTAAGGAAAATGAAGGGGGTGGAATATTCTCCTCTTACGTGCAATCTATGAGTAGCTTGTTTTTAAAAAAAATACTGTTGAAATTATTCCAAGACGATGCTACCCATTGTCAAGGAGAAAAATGGTTGTCTTAGCCAGGTGAACATCTTGGACAGTGTCATTATAATATATGGAAAAACATGCAAGGGGGGAAGCGGGAAGTTACCCGATGGACAGATGATTGTCTTGGACAGGTTGCTGTTTGAGGAGGTTCAAAGTGGGTAGTTGGCGGGAGATCTGGTGTGGTGTGTCCTTTTTTTCCTTTAAAAAGATATGTTGTCCTTATCCCTCTTTCTTTTCTTTGTATGTTACTCTCTTGTAGTAACACCTCTAATCTTTGGCACTTATTTGACCTATCTATGGTGCAAGTGCTGTGAAACTTTGACTAAACCTGAAGCTCAAGAGCAGGTGCTGCGACTGTACCTTTTTGTGTGACTGCCCTGTGGTATATAGAGAGAGAAGAATGTCGTTGCCCCAGCAATAAGACTGGTTAACAGAGGCAGAGATAGTTGTACAGGTGAAGCAAAAAAACTTATATGATTTCATCATATAGCAACATGGCAGCCAGCAGGTTGTTCGGCTTTATTTTTAAGGTTTTAGAAGTATTTTTTGCCAAAATCCATACCTATCTTTGATCAAGCATATGAAATGGACAATTCACAATTGATTCAAACGCAAAAAAAAAGAAAGATAGATTGTGGGTTAGCCTGTCTTATTGCAAGGGCGAGGATGTGTTGCTTGTAGCAGTGGACAGTTTCAAACTAGCTCCAGTGCGGTGGGTCGCCTGGAGTGGAGGGGCGCCCGCTCGGTGGGGTGTGTTGTGTGCGCAGAGAGGTAAGCTGGAGCATGAGGACTCTTGGATGTCTCGGTGTTGTCTGGTTGGGGGCAGACCTCATTCCTCTCCCCGCCCCTCCCCCCTCAACTCCTCTTCCTCACCTGCCCCTCTTGTTTCTTGTGGCAGCGCTGGCACTTGTTGCTTGGGTTTGGCTTGACGTTGTTCTGTATGTTTGTCTATGTTTGTCTTATTGTCTGTTTGTTTGTCTGTTTCTGTTTGTTTGTCTGTTTCTGTTTGTTTGTCTGTTTCTGTTTGTTTGTCTGTTTCTGTTTGTTTGTCTGTTTCTGTTTGTTTGTGTATGTGTCTGTGTATGTTTTGTCTGTGTCTGTTTGTCTTTGACTGTGAATTTGTCCATTTTTGTGTGTCTTTCTTTTTTTCTGTGTGTTTGTCTGTGTCTGTGTCTATGTCTGTGCATTTGTGTTTCTGTTTGTATTTGTCATGTCTGTGTCTGTCTGTGTTTGTGTCTGTGTCTGTTTCTATTTGTCTGCATCTGTGTCTACTTTTCTGTGTCCGTGTCTATTTATCTGTGTCTGTGTTTATGTCTGTGCATGTGTGTTTCAATATGTATTTTTCATATCTGTGTCTGTGTCTATGTTTGTCTGCATCTGTGTCTGTATCTATTTGTCTGTATCAGTGTATGTTTGTGTTTTCTTATGCCTGATTTGGTTTCTGGTCAGCCCTCAGATTCTGTGTCACGTGTGACACATGTGTCGGTCACGGTTGGTCACTGTCAGTCACTGTGTCTCACATGCATGTGTCAGAGTGGATCTTGCTACCAATGTCACCGCTTTAAGCATGATGTCACTATGAGAATTCTGCAAAAGCTCATTTCTTTTATGCATTTGTCTTCTCTTATAACGCTGCAAGACAAGTTCAACAGGAAAAGCATAATGGTATTAAATGAATATTATAGGAAACACATGGGTGTTCAATGTACTTAGTTGGAAAAAAAACAAAAGTATTCAGTGGACATCATCATAGTTAAAGCAAAGGGTTTTCGTGTACATCACAGGAAAATGTAAAAGTATTTAATTTACATTATACGAATAGCATACGGATATTCAATAAACATCATAGGAAAAACTTTAAAGTATTTTATTAACATCAAAGGAGAAATATGAGAGTTTGCACTTAAATATAATAGCTGAAAGAGCAAGTTTTATATTATGTCTGTCTTTTGGCACTTTGCTGGTGCATGCTGAAGACATAAGTTCGATTTCTGTGAGGGGAGTTTTCTATCGAGTATTTCATTCTGTCTGTTGGGACATTGTTTCTCTCTCAGCCTGGGTTGGCCCTGACAGGAATGTTTGAAGCAGCTTGCCTTGCGAATGATAAAATGTGTTGATGGGAATGTTAGACACCTACAATTATGGGTTGTAGGATGCGGTGAACTATGTCAGGACTTTGTCTACTCTAGAGGTCTGTTTACTTCAGACCAAGTCCCGAAGAGTATCAGTTCCCAACTCGTGTATATATATAGTGAGTGAGAATTCCTGTCGATCTATGGAGACAGTCAGGTTGTTTTTTTTAACATGATGAAGACAATGTTGTAATTATTTTAGTTGATAGAAATGTCAAAAGGTTTCATTTTTTCAGACATATTTTGTTTTGATGTGTTTGGGGTATGGATTGTTGGTGAAGGAATTTTCTCGTCCCTTTTTCTTTTTCGTCTTCCCCTTTTTGTTTGGGAAATATTGCATCTCTTTGTATATCACTGTCATTCCGAGTGGGCAGAAATGACCCCATACGCTGACCACAGATTTTGCTTTTGTCACTATTTTTTACTCCCCACTATTTGTCTTGCGCATTTTGATTCAGTACGATGTTTGTATCTCAACCGACGGAATGATTGTGGATGATTTGGGTAAACTTTGACTTGACAGACGCGTTTTTGAATCTCACTGGCCATGTCTGATATCTTCACGCTGTAATGTTTGGGTCAGATAGGTATAGGTGAGTTTTTGGTGGGTGCTCTGGTATGATTTGCTTCCTCTTTCCTATCAAACATCTATTATCCTTATCTTTTCTCCTTTTATCAAACAGCTATCCTCCTTATCTCTTCTCTTTCTATCAAACATCTATCATCCTTATCTCTCTTTTTTCTTGTCTTTGTATGTTACTCTTTAGTAACGCCTCAAATCTTTGGCTTTTATACCACCCATTTGTGTTACAAGTGCTGTATAACTATTGCCTAACCTTAACTAAATATTCAAAATATCTGGTGGCATCACTGTATCCTTTCAAACTGGACTGTGCAGAGTATGGTCAGTGCTTTTTCCTCCTATCTGGCAAACTCCTCCCTTTTTGTTGTCAAGTTTTTATTTCTGCATGTGGGGGAAAATGTCTCATCACATTCACACAGTGGATTTTAAAACTTTCTCCTTGCTGGTTTGTAGCCGAGTGGTAGCAGTCACTGGATTCTTGTAGTTTTTGTGTATGTAGACCAGTGTGATGGCTTCACAGATAGCTATAGAGGTCTTTTGTGTTATGTTGATGATAAGAAAATCGGAATAATATCGTAATGGAAAGCTTAATGAAACCAAAGTAAATGTTGATTGATCTTCCGTATTTTACATACATGTTAGTGAAATTCTTTTATCTAAAATTCGGATTGGAAACTTTGTATGGATAATGTGCGTGCTCATGGTGAAGTATCTGCAGTTTGTCCAAACTATAAGAAATCATTTCTATTGTGTTGTGCACTGTTTGTACAACTGGTTTGTAAAAAATTTTTCTGACAAAAAACTCCTTTCTGATTTAAATGATGAGAGAAGACCATGTGTGTGTGTGTGTGGTGTGTATGTGAGTTGCTTTGTGTGTGTTTGTGTGTGTGTGTGTGTGTGTGTGTGTGTGTCCTCACAGATATCTCTCTGTTGCCTCGTTTGACTACTTCTATCTTTCCCCCTCCCACCACTCTCTAACCTTCCCCCTCCCACCACGTCAGGCTCAGAACCAGGCTCGCAACATCGAGCAGCTCAAGTCGGAGCTCCAGGCCAGCAAGTCGAGTGCCTCTGCCGAGATCTCCCGCATGCAGCAGGACAATGACGTCATACGGGAGGACCTGGAGGTCACTCGTGCTGACCTGGCTGAGGGTCGGAGGTCGAACCTGGAGCTGAAGAACACGGTACTGGGACTGACGGAGGATCTCAGCAAGTACAAAAAACTGCAGGATGAGAGTGCTGATGATGTGAGGGTTTTTAAAAATCTTTCTCTCTCTCTCTCTCTCTCTCTCTCTCTCTCTCTCTCTCTCTCTCTCTCTCTCTCTCTCTCTCTCGACTCTCTCGACTCTCTCTCTCTTTCGCTTTCCCTCTCCCTCTCCCATTTTACATTGAAAATGTGTCCCATGTATTGTGTATAAGCCTTACATACCCACTCATACAGCATACCAGTTTAAAGCTAAATGAATCTGCATTATCTGATACATTAATGCTACAACCACAGTAAGATTTGCTGCCCAAGATATGATCTCTCAAAATTTACCTTTAAAAATCAGCCCTGTTGAAATTGGAGAAACTGAAAAGTGTGTTTGCTATTATGTTAGTTGGAATGGACATGTATTGCATATCAAATAAATGGAGAATTATATCCCCACAATGAATAATGTTTTTATTAAGATACAGCATACTTTCGAACAGATTAGAAAATTATTCAGTCATAAATATCTCATAAAAATTAGACCTAACAGTAAATGTGTTCGTCAGTATTTTGTTTTCTAGTCAGTGGTTCAGTGCAGAGTATGAACTCTTTTTTTTATCAAAATTGTCCAAGACGGCCGCCCATTGTCTAGAAGAAAAGTGGTGTCTTAGACAGGGGGCATATTGGACCATTTAATTGTAAGAGTATTAAAAAAATTGGGGGAAATGGGAAGTGGTCATTTGTACAGGTAAATGTGTAGGACAAGGTGGCCGTTACAGCATCTTTGACTGATTGTATTATATCTGGGTTTTTTCTCTCCCGTCCAGATACGACGTCAGAGTGAACAGTTGAAGGAACAGGAGACCATTCTGAGTGAGACCAGACAGCAGCTGTTTGTGTCGCAGGGACAGCTGGAAGTGGCCAATCAGGTACCTTTACAGTGACAGTCTACAGCAACAAGCTGTTTGATTGGTTGAATTTTTGTTAATAGCTGGATGCAACCAATCAGATACATACACTTGTACTTCTCAAATGGCTATTTTGATTGGTTCTGTTTTGTTATTGGACAAGACTTTCATTATTTTCTTCTCTCCTATCAAATATCTATCATCCTTATCTCTCTTTGTTCTTTTCTTTGTATGTTACTCTCTAGTAACACCTCTAATCTTTAGCACTTGTATGAAATATTTATGTTATAAGTGTGGTGAACCTCTTTCTAAAATTAAAACTATTGTTTGTATTGATGATGTTTGTCTAATTGTGTGTCTGTGCTTATCTGTCCAGACGGTGGAGAAGCTCGAATCATCTCTAAGTAGTCAGAAGCAAAAGTTGAACCAGGCCAGCGCACAGATAGGCCACCTGGAGTCAACCGTCGGGTCACTGCAGGAGAAACTGACGGAGAGCAGGAGTAGGGTAGGTGGTACTTACTTACACACACACTCGCTCAACTTGCACACATATATATGTACGCTCACATACACACATGCATATACACATGCGTACACTCACATTTGCACATATAAACACAAGCACATGCACACACATATGCACACACACACACACACACACACATACACACACACACACACACACACACACACACACACACACACACACACACACACACACACACACGCATATACGTACACACACACACACACACACACACACACACACACCAATCACCCCACCCTCCCAACTCTGATTTTTTAGGGAGGATTCTGAGCAAAACTCCTGTTTTTGGTCATAGCAGGTCAGAAATTGGGTCAATGGGGGCTTTCAATATCTACAAATACTTTTTTCTCAGAAGCTCTCAACATTCTACAAATACTTTTTCTCAGAAGCTTTCAACATCTACAAATACTTTTTTCCCAGGAGCTTTCAACATCTACAATTTTTTTTTTCATAGGAGCTTTCAACATCTACAAGTACTTTTTTCCCAGGAGCTTTCAGCATCTACAATGTTTTTTTCCATAGGAGCTTTCAACATCTACAAGTACTTTTTTCCGGGGGCTTTCAACATCTACAAATAATTTTTTGTTCCTAGGGGCTTTCATCATCTACAAATACTTTTTTCTCTGGGGCTTTCAATATCTACGAATACTTTTTTTCCTAGAAGCTTTCAACATCTGCAAATGTTTTTTACACAGGAACTGGACAAAGAACAGACAATAGAGCAGCAGAGGTCTGAGCTGGAGGGCCTGGATCGAGCCTTCTCGGAGAGCAAGGAGGAAGTGGGCAAGTGTGAGGACATGATCCATCAGCTGACCCAGGAGCTGGACAGCACGCAGCGAGAGCTGGGGGCCACACAGACCAGGGTCAAGGACTTGGAGGAGGCCAACAGGGAGCTCAGGGACCGGGTGCAGGAGGCCAAGCATGAGGTGAGGTAGAGGAGACGGCAGAGACAGTTTGTGTGGCATCGTGGTGAAATCAGAGGCTCGTCGAAATAATGAAATTGAAGAAAATTTTGTAGAATTCTTTTTTTGGCTCAGCTCCTTTAATGTCCATTTTAAAACTCATTTCTGTTTGGATTTTAATAAAAAAAAGGTTGATCAAAGACACAAAAAAAGTAAATTTACAGTTTTCAAGAACACTCTAGGTTTGGAATTCACCAAACTTTGGCGGCGATATTTTCACTGATTTTACCCCTGAAACCAGTTGATGCCCACCTCCGTCTATCATAAAAGCACTGTTCAGAATGGATGGGTATTTTTTTTCAACCAAAATAAGACAAATAATCAAGCTTTAAGACTGTACCAATAACTGCATATACACAAATATTAACGAGTGCCTGATTCCACCATATCGTGATACATATCATTGATATACATGATGGTTGAGTGCACGACATTTCTGATGGTATTCTGTTGTTCCATTGCTAAATCTATCTTGTGTGGTTTGCTCCTTTTTTCCAATTCAAATATGTTTCGGTCTTATTTCTCTTCCTTCTTTTCTTTGTATGTTACTCTTTAGTACAACTTCTAATCTTCAGCACATATATGACCTAGCTGTGTTACGAATGCTGTAAAAACTACAATTAAACTAAAACTTTGTGATGTCTCCCCAACAGGCCCTACAGAACGACGAGCGAGCACACAACTTTGAGAACAAACTTCTGAACTATCAGACAGAGCACAGCCACACAGACAGAGAGGTCAGTGTGTGTGTGTGTGTGTGTGTGTGTGTGTGTGTGTGTGTGTGTGTGTGTGTGTGTGCATGTGAGTGTGTGTGTGTGCCTGTGAGTGTGTGTGTGTGCATGTGAGTGTGTGTGTGTGTGTGTGTGTGTGTGTGTGTGTGCGCGCACGCGCGTGCATGCGCGAGAGAAAGAGAGAGAAAGAGAGGGGGGGAACGGAGGGAGGGAGGAATGGAGAGAGAGGGTGAAGACTCGTTAGTGACCCATCAAACATATATTGTCCTTATCTTTCAGCCATTCTTTCTTTGTAAGTTACTCTCTAGTAACACATCTAAATTTTGGCACTTATATGACCTATTTGTGTTGCAAGGGCCGTAAAAACTCTAACTAAAACTAAATTGTGTCCACTTAGTCCACTATATGAGTCAATTAAGTTCACTGTGTCCCTTGTGTCCAGTTCGCAGAGAAGGAGGACCAGATCGCCGGCCTGGAGTACCAGCTAGAGGAGGCTCGAAGCGAGATTGAGCTCAAAGGTCGCACCGTGGAGCAGCTGAAGGCAGACCTTGACCTGACCCAGTCTGACCTCCAACAGGTCAAGGACGACAAGAGTACGGCGCTGACAGAGGTAGGCTGGGGGTTGTGTATGGGAGGGGGGGTGCGTGTGTGTGTGTGTGTGTGTGTTTGTGTGTTTGGGGGGGGGGGTGTTTGTGTGTGTGTTGTGGTTGGGGAGGGGGGTGTAGAGATATGTGTATATAGTATAGCAGAGACAGAGGTAGGCTGTGTTATTGTGTGTACATGTTTTTCTATACACTGGACCAACTTTATTTTGTTCTCTCAGAGTGGATGGTTTGCGAGTGCCCTGGTGTGGTTTTCTATTTCTTTCCTACTTAACATCTGTTGTTCTTTCCCTCCTCCTTTTTATTTTGTGTATCCTTCTTTCTAGTAAGGTTTTACTTTTTAGCACTTTTATAAATTAACTGTGTTGCAAGTGCCATGAAAAACTCACTGAATACTTTTTTGTAAAACCTCTAATCTTTGACACTTGTATAACTTAATTGCATTGCAAGTGCTGTGAAACTCTTACTAAAACTAAGTTATCTCTCACATCTATGTCTGCCCAGATTGAACGCCTGGAGCAGAATGTCCAACAGCTACAGCTCAACCTAAGCTCCGCCCACCAGCGCCACAAGAGCGAGACATGTCGCTATGACGACCTGGTGGCCACGCTGGAGCGACAGCTGTCAGACGTGAAGGCGGGGCTATCGGGGGCGGAGCTTCAGCTGAACAACAAGGAGGAACAGATACAGAGGAACGAGGCGGAGATTGCGTCTTGTCGGGACGACATACACAGTAAAGTGGAGGAGGTGGGTCATCTCTCTTCTGTGTGTGTTTGTGTGTGTGTGTGTGTGTGTGTGTGTATGTACATGTGTATGTGTGTGGGGGGGAAGTGTGTGTTTGTGTGTATGTATGGGGTGTGTGTGTTTGTTTGTGCTTGTGTGTGTGGTGTGTGTGTGTGGGGGGGGGGGGGGGGGGTTGAGGGGGATACATGTGTGTGGGTGTGTGTTTGTGCATAGATATGTCTGTTATTGTTCCATCAGAAATAACTTTTCTAAAAGATTACACCACTGCCTTATCCTTTTTCTCCCCTCCAATTCTCCCAAAACATAGATATTTAGCTATATTAGAGCCACATGTTCTATAGCCTTATATATTCCCTGCCACTCTCCTCCCCCTATATTTACATTTACGCATAAGTATTAAAAGTTACTACTTTTGATCTCTATCCTTTTCGAAGACCCCCTCCACTTCTCGTCCAACCTTCACTCCTACCCCCATCCCTCATCTCCTCCCCCCCTTTCACCTCCCACTAACGTGTCTGTGTGTGTATGTTGTACAAATAGAGAAGTTAGAACATTATGCGTCATCATAATGTGTTCTGTGTGTATATGTGTTGTACAGATAGAGAAGCTGGAGCGAGCTGCCCACGAGGTCAAGCTAGAGATGGCTCAACTCAACTCTCACAACAAACAGCTGGACGCTTCTGTGAGTACTCTATTCTGTATCTGTCTGTCTGTCTGTCTGTCTGTCTGTCTGTCTGTCTGTCTGTCGGTCCTTCGGTCTGTTCAGTGTCAGTCTGTGTGTCTGTCTTTCTGTCTATACTATCTTTTGTACATTTGACTTCTGTTGAAATGACTTTGTACGTTCATATTCATAGTGGGTGGTTGGGTGGTGCTCTGATATGGTTTGCTCCTTCTTTCATGCCGAACTTTTGTCGTAATAATCTCTTCTCTTTCTTTTTTATATTATTTACTCATTTATAACTTGTCTAATCTTCTGCACTTTTATGACCTAATTGTGATGCAAATGCTGTAAAAATCTTACTGAAACTGAAATCAAACTGGCCCATGTGTCTGTCCAGATTGAGGACCTGAAGTCAGAGACAGAGAGCCTGAGGAGAGAGCTGGGAGAGTCGAGGACACAGTACAAGGACTGTGCTCAGGAGGTCAGTGCTACACACATACACCCACCCACACACACACACACACACACACACACACACACACACACACACACACACACACACACACACACACACACACGTAAACACACACACATACATGCAAACACACACACACAAACACTCACACAGACACATCACACACCCTCACACACTCACACACACACATATGCACACACACATATTCACACACACACATGTACCCACTCACACACAAACATACACATACACACATGTACACACACATACTCACACACATACATACACACAGGAGAGGGTTACCTGACCTGCCTCATGGGTAGAGACTGTTTTTTGCTTTTGAAAAGTTGGCAGCTGTTACACATGTGTAAAGTGCAAAGACATGTGACCTCTGTGTGTGTGTGTGTGTGTGTGTGTGTGTGTGTGTGTGTGTGTGTGTGTGTGTGTGTGTGTGTGTGTGTGTGTTTGTGTGTTTGTGTTAGTGTGTGTGTGTGTGTTTGTGTGTTTGTCGTCAAATGACACACGTGTCGTGACCTGTGTGTTCACCAGCTGGCCCACCATGAGGAGAAGCTGAGCCTGATGGAACAGAGCCTTCAGACGACGCAGGAGGAGCTGAGTCAGAGGGTCACCGAGGTCGTCAGGCACGAGCAGAGCACCAGGAAACTGCAGGTCAGAGGTCACCATCTTCTCTCCGGGCTGGGGGGTGGGTCATGTGGGTGACAAAAGAATTGAAGCATTTATTTGTACTTTTTGTGCCGATGTTAATTATTTATACTCGTGAAATATGGTTGAGATGTTTTTCTACACCATCTGTGAAATATATTTTTACTTGCTCACAAATATTGTGAATGGACTGTAAGCTTTATCATGGGTGTTTGGTGGGTGCTCAGGTGTGGTTCACTTCTTCTTTCCTATCAAACATCTATTGTCATAATCTCTCTCCTTCTCCTTTTCTTTAAAGGTTACTCTCTTGTAAAACTTCTAATCTTCAACATTTATGTGGCATATTAATGTTGCAAGTGCTGTAAAACTTACTTAAACAAAGACAAGAAGCTTTATCAAAACAAACCACAACTTATTCACTTCACTTCTTTACCCGTTCCTTGCGTAGGCGGAGCTGAAGTCGGTCAGTGAGAGAGCTGAGGGCCAAGAGGAAGAGCTGAAGGAGCAGAAGAGCCTCCTAGGAAAACTGCGCAAGGAGCTGATGTCTGCCAAGGAGGACTACCACGGTGCCGTGCAGGAGGGTGTGGCCTACAAGCAGCAGGCACACAAGGCGGAACTCGAACTCTCTGGGGCCCGCGAGCAGGAGAAGATGCTCTCTGATCAGGTGAACTTTGAACTTTTGACATATGTGCCTCTCCTGCATGTGAACTTTAAAGATTTACTTCCTGAGATGTGAACTTTGACCCAACTTGATATGTGAGATTTGTTAAAGTTGGCACTCCCTGATATGTAAACTTCAATGAACAGATTTAAGTTATATATTATGTGTAGTGTGTCGTGTGGGGTGTATCACGTGTGGTTTGTAGTGTTGGGTGTATCGTGCGTCATGCACCATGTGTCATGTATGGTATGTCATGGGTCATGTGTGATGTGACATGTGTCATTCATCATGCGTTATTAGTCACATGTGTCATGTGTCCTCAGGTGGAACAGCAGGAACAGATCCTAGGCCAGCTACAGGTGGAGCTGCGTGCTGAGCGAGAGCGACACGGCGACACGGTCAGACAGCTCAGCGCCAGCAAGAAGTCAGGCCTTGACCTTCAGTCTGACCTTGAGGCTCTGCACAAACAGATGCACGACGCCCAGGACAGGGTGAGTGAGATGTGACGGGTGATTGGGTCTGGGTGGTTGGTGGGTGCTCTGGATTTGCTCCTTGTTTTATATCTAACGTCTATCGTCCTTATCTCTCCCCCCTTCTTTTCTTTGTATGTTACTCTCTTGTAATGCCTTTAATCTTCAGACACTTACATGACCTTATTGTGTTGCAAGTGTTAAAAAAGTCTTACAAGAAATCACTCTATTGCCATGTTGTTACTGTCTCTCGGTGTAGCTTTTTCCAGGCACTTAATGGCAGTTGTTGTGTGGATGTGCTTTTCTTTGCCCAGTCAATTAGACAAACTATATTCTCTATTTTGTCCGGTCCCATCTCGTCTTTTAGACCCACTTCCTCTCTCCCCTCCTCTTGTCTACGCTTCTCTCCTCTCCTCTCTTTCTCCACTCCTCTCATCCTGTCTCTCCTCTCCTCCCCTCCCCCCTCCTCTTTTCCCTTTTCCTCCCTTTTTCTCCCCTTTCCTCCCCTTTCCATTCCACTCCCCTCTCCTCTTCTGTTTTTTCTCTCCTCCCCTCCTCTCTTTTTCTTCTCCTCTCCTCTCGTCCCCTTTCCTCTCTTCTCCTTTCATTTCCTCTCCTGTCCTCGCCTTTTCTTATCCCATCTTATTTCATCTTGTCGCGTTTCATCTCGTTTCATCTCATTTCGTCTCATCTCATTTCATCTACCCCCGGGGCAGTGCCACTGACTGAAGTGTCTTTAGGCCATTCCCGAAGGGGGGACATTTCTCGTTCAAGCATAGTAGAATTGTAAATGGGCTGACTCATGTCACGCTCATAACTGTGCCTGATCTACAACAGGGAACTGCTGCTTTTTCTTTCCTGATCCTTACTATTGTCATTTTCCTCTACTTCTTTTGTATGTTTGTCACTCTCTTGTGACCTGCTAATTCCGGGGTGCCTTGATAGTCGAAGCAGACCTTGTGGTGTTGAAGCTAGAGAGGTGAGCAGTCTAAGTCTGATCCCCTGTAAAGACTTCTCTGTTGACACCCACCCCTTGGCGCTCATATGACCTTATGCAGTTGCGAGCACCATAAAACCCTCTACTATATATATATATATGTATCATTTCGTCTTCTCTCATCTCGTTCCCACTTTTAGGTGAAGGCTCGCGAGGAGCAGCTGGCCCGCTCCCGTCACGAGATGGAAGAACTCCAGCGAAAGATCCGGGAACTGAACGAGGTTTTGGCCGAGAGAGACGGACAGCTCAAGCTGCTCAACATGAACCTGCAGACAGCTCAGAAACAGGCGAAACACCACACACAGGAGGTCAGTGTGTTGGTGTGTGTATGTGTGGGGGTGTGTGTGGGTGGGGGTGTGTGTCTGTGCTGTGTGTATGTGTGTGTGTGTGTGTTTGTATGTGAGTGTGGGTAAGGGTGGGAGTGGATGTGTGTGTGTGCAGGGGATGTATGTGTGTGTGTATTGTGTGTTGTGTGTGTTCATGATGTGTTTTTGAGTTTATGAGTGTCGGTGGTTAGCAAGTGCCGTGACGTGGTTTGCTTCTTCTGTTCTATCAAACTTCTATCATCTTTATCTATCCTCCTTTTATTTGCATGTTACTCTCTAGTTACACTTCTAATCTTCAGCACTTGTATGACCTAATTGTGTTGCAAGTGTTATAAAACTCTTACTAAAACTAAAATCTCCAACAGATTGCCCGCTATGAAGACACTCTGGCCCAGCTTCAGACAGACCAGGAGAAACTGCAGGAACAGAATCGCAAGACCAGCTCAGATGTGAGATTTTTTAAAGCACATTTTTCCTCTCTGTCATTCCTCTTGTTCTGTTCTTCTCATTTGGTCTCGTCTCTTTTTGTCTTATTTTCTCCTTTTGTTTCTTTCCTTCTTGCTAGTCTTTTTTTTTTCTTCTTATCACTTTTCTTTCTCTGTATTTAATTTTTCAATTGCTGTCATTACTTTGCTGTTTATTAAAAGGTAGACTGATAAGATAAAATAAGATGAGATGAGATGACATATATGATATGTATAGTCTGTCACAGCTGAAGGAGCCTGTGTGCAGAAGATAAGATAAGATAAGATACACTGTGTGTACACTTTGAAATATCTGATGGGGACTGTTGATCTCCATGTGTCCCTGTGTGTATGAGCTGATGTGAAAAAGCAAGATGAGATAGATAAAAGTTGTCATCATCAAGTGTCATCATCTGTGACAGACATCGGTGATGATGGTCTGCCATTCATTCCTTTGCTTGAATGCTCTCAAAAAGCTTGTACTGTCCTGATCTTTCCCCATCACCCATCTGTTTAGGCTCTCTATGTAAGTTGATCTAGGGCTACCTCTGCTTTATTTACCTTCAGTGTTACCAGTGAGAGCTGATGCTAGACGTTCAAGACCCTTGTGTCTATTTAAGTGTCCCAGAAACTGCTTTTGTGTCTTCCTTGTTGTTTTTTTCAGCGAGCAGCCCGCATGGGCTTTGGACTACAAATAAGATAAGTTCTATTGTATGTATATTATGTGACAGCTGATGGAGGCTGACAGCAAAGTTCACGAACTGAAGGTCCAGCTGACCACTGTTCACGGCAACCACAAGGAGGCCATGGAACAGTTAACAGACAAGTCACGGCAGTTGGCCGCCGTCAAGACGGACGCAGCGAAACTGGGACAGCAGAATAACTCCATGAGGGAGGAGGTGAGGAAGCGAAAGGGAGGGAGGGATGTGGCAAAACTAAGACAGAAGAACAATTCTTTGAGGGAGGAGGTGAAGAGATGAGGGAGAAAGGGAGAGCGGGGGACAGCCGAACTGGGAGAGTAAACTTTTTCTATAGGGGAGGAGATGAGGAGGGTAGAGGGAAGGAGGAAAGAGGGAGGGATATGGCAAAGCTAGGAAAGTAAAATAACTGTATGAGGTAGGAGGTGAGGAGGGGAGGGGATTTAGAGGGAGGAGGGAAGAGAGGGAGGGGGGAAAAGATGGAGGGAGAAAGGTGGCCAAACTAGGACTTTAGAATGACACTGACTGTGATATCCCCAGATCATGATGTACGATGAGAAGCTGCGCAAGATGCAACAGGAGTTGAGAAAGACACAGGAGATAAACCGTGCCACGGAGGAGGAGGTATAACCAGCCTGTCCCCTCTTGTACAACTAGACCGTCCACTCTTGTGTCTTTTCTGCCTCCTACCTATTCTGTCCTCTTTTTGTTTTTGTTTTTATCATTCTCTTGAATGTTCCTTTTCTTTCTCCCATCTATTTTTGGCTGTGGGTTACAGAAACCTGAAGAAGAGCACCCAGTTGTCTATTGATCATTTATGCTGGAGCAAGGCATCGAACTAAGTTCTTTGACATGAGAGTCAAATACTTGCCATACTACTTTCGAGCCCCAAAATGTACACAAACTGGGAATCAAACCAAATCTTTTCAAACACTCATCATGCCTTATATGAGTCCCAGCATTTCTATGAACTGGGAATCAAACCAAGTCCTTTGGCATCAGAGTTAGACATCTACCACCCAGCGAACAGGCCTGACCTTTTTCTAGAGCATTTCTGTCCCCTCGGAGATTCTAACTACACTTTGATCTAGTTTGCTGGTAAATAGAGGAGTTTAATTTTACCATGCCGGTGGTTGATGGGTGCTCTGGTGTGGTTTGCTCCTTTCCTGTCTAACATCGATCGTCTTTATCTCTCCTCCTTCATTTCTTTGCATGTTATTCCTATAATCTTCAACGTTTATATGACCTATTTGTGTTGCATTTGCCCTAAAACTGTTATTTGAACTAATCTAAGATGGGCTATATTTGATTGCTTAGTGTAAGCCTCCTCTATCTGCCATTTTGAAAAGTGAGGTATGATGGACTCTTACAGTGGGCCGTCAATTTGTCCATAAGAGTATTCCTCTGCTCCTGACTCACCCAATCTTTTCTTCTCTCTATTCTCCTGTCGGATTTACTCAGCTGCAACACTTTGAGGAGCGCTACACGAGCCTGCAGGTGGACCTGGTGTCGAGCCAGGAGAAGCAGAAACACTCGCTGCAGGAGCTGTCGGCCAAGGAGGAGGAGATGGTGGTGCTGAAGGTGGAGCTCAGTTCGCTACAGGAGAAGTACAAGGCTGCTACTGAGGAGGTGTGTGTGTGTTGTTAATCACACCTGTTCAGGGGTAGGGGCAGGGGGGAGGGGAGGGGATTAGAAGTACAAATCTACTACAGAAGAGGTCAGCAGTCTATGCTGTTTCTTGCACCTACTCTGGGGAGGTTGACAGTACATTACACATCGTGGAGAGTAAGTTGCTAGTCACTGTGTCTATTGTTTTGTCACATTCACAGATCTTACCATAGGAAAAGATTTCAGCAGACATATATTGTTGGCAGCGGGTTAGAGGTGATTATGTCCTTTCACCTTGTATTGAAGGAATGGATTCTTAAGGCAAGGCTTAAAAGGCAACTCTTGGACATTTGCACATTGGGAATTGCGATTGTGGCAGAACTATTGGCTAGATTTATTTAATAATTAAAGATGTGATGCAATATCGTTTGAATGCCTCTATTATGCTATATTTGGCATTTTGGTTAAAATAGACTTTGTCACTATTGGCTCAGCCTACAAGTTTTTTATCCTGTCTGTTCCAGTCTGTATCATCCTGTATAATTTCTCTTCCCCTGTGTGTTCCAAATTTCTCTCCCTCCTTTTTTGATTCCTCATACCCCTGTGTGTTCCAGTCTGGCAAAGTCCTGAATGAGCTGGAGTTGATGAAGCAGAACTACCGCAGCGCCAACGAGGAAATCTCCGGCCTGAGGGTGGCCCTGGAGGAGTCGCGGGCGAATGGTGACCGGCTGCACCGAGAGAGCGAGTTGGTGGTTCACAACGTCAACACCTGGGTGCAGGAGCAGAAGTGTGTAGCTAGCGAGTCTGTCTTCCAGGGGGTGGGACTGGGGCCCATACGATACAATGATGAAGGGGACAGAGAGGTCCATTTTCTGGCTCTGGGTGGCGGGGACAATGTTAGTGTCAGTCCACCGACGAGACGAAGAGTTGGGCACCGCTGAGAGTCAATGTGTCTACATCTCTGTCTACATTGAGAGTTGATGTGTCTACATCTCTGTCTACATTGAGAGTTGTTGTGTCTATATCCTTCTTAATCTGTCTACATTGAGAGTTGTTGTGTCTATATCCTTCTTAATCTGTCTACATTCAGAGTTGTTGTGTCTATATCCTTCTTAATCTGTCTACATTCAGAGTTGGTGTGTCTATATCCTTCTTAATCTGTCTACATTCAGAGTTGGTGTGTCTATATCCTTCTTAATCTGTCTACGTTCAGAGTTGGTGTGTCTATATCCTTCTTAATCTGTCTACATTCAGAGTTGATGTGTCTATATCCTTAATCTGTCTACATTCAGAGTTGATGTGTCTATATCCTTCTTAATCTGTCTACATTCAGAGTTGATGTGTCTATATCCTTCTTAATCTGTCTACATTCAGAGTTGATGTGTCTATATCCTTCTTAATCTGTCTACATTCAGAGTTGTTGTGTCTATATCCTTCTTAATCTGTCTACATTCAGAGTTGTTGTGTCTATATCCTTCTTAATCTGTCTACATTCAGAGTTGTTATGTCTATATCCTTCTTAATCTGTCTACATTCAGAGTTGTTGTGTCTATATCCTTCTTAATCTGTCTACATTCAGAGTTGTTGTGTCTATATCCTTCTTAATCTGTCTACATTCAGAGTTGTTGTGTCTATATCCTTCTTAATCTGTCTACATTCAGAGTTGTTGTGTCTAAAACATCTCTCGATTCTTTATCTGCCCTTTATCTACTATATCGATCTGAACCAGTTATGGGCAATCATGCTCAAGTCACAGGTCAGGTCAAGCCATTCTGAATATCTCATGGGTCAAAGCGGGAGAAAATTTGGTGATATCGGTTGGAATACTCAAGCTCCCAAACCCGAGACTGCCACTGACACAATAGCATATATTACTCCAGGCCGTTTCATGAGATAAAATATTAGATTTCTTACTTCCAGGTGGGCCATAGACTAAAACTTTTGATTTCCTAGACGGACAGTTTTGTTTTTAAAAATTATCAACTGATCATGGGGCCATATACATTATTTATCAGTGGGTTGACTTGTGGACTAGAATGGAACTGCTAGGGGACACTATCTATCCTGTTAATATGGGGGTTGGGGGGGGGGGGTGATTTAGCTGATGCAGATTTATTTTGTTTTATATTCTGTTGATATGACACCTTTCACCCATATGGCCTTGTCTCATAAAAGGTGTCGATTGTGTCGGTAAGGATGTCAAACGTTTACAGTGACCGAGATGACTTAATGGGGGAAAGCAAATTCTGCTAAGACATTCACAAACTTTGACTCTTTACTTTTTCAAAATTTCCTGACTTGACTTTACTTCCCACCTCAAGTTTGTCCCAACTGAATAACGATATACTACATCAGATTGTGCAACACAACACACAACACGATGTATTGCATCACAACACAACACGGTGCATGTACAGTATGGAATGTATTTGCGCATTTGTTATAGTGACAACAACATCTCTTGTACTGATACAATGGTATGATGTTTGACCAAGGTAAATAAGAATAAACAGCAACAAAAGCCTCAAAAACTCTTGCCACTGTTGTGCTCTCTTTTCTTGTTTTTGACTTTGGAACGTTTTTCCTGATTGTATTCATGATTGCAAAGTTTAAACATTCCTCTTTGATTTGATATTTGTTTGCGGAAAAATTGTAGAAAATTAAGAAATGTTTTTCTAAGGTTGCACTGGCATTATAAGTT
>NW_004797658.1:98937-125442 GCF_000002075.1 Aplysia californica
TCTGGCGGAGGTTGGAATCCTTTCACACACTCGTGGAATTCTTGTTTTATTTGTGTGGCATTTTGGTGAAATAGGGGTATAATCTCACCCCCCCCCCCCCCCCTTGTTTTTTGTCATGTTGTCTCCTTCTTTTCTATCAAATATCGATCGTCCTTAACTCTCCTCCTTTGTTTCTTAGAATGTTACTCTCTAGTAACACCTCTAATATTTGGTAATTATGTGACCTATTTATGTTGCAAATGCCGTAAAACTCTTGCTAAAATTACTACTTTCTTATCAAACATCTATTGTCCTTATCTTTTCGTCTTCTTTTCTTTGTTTGTTGGTACAAAAATGCAACTTCTTTCTTCTTCGGCACCTACATGATGTATTTGTCTTGCAAGTGCTGTAAAGCTCTAACTAAAACAAAAACAAGTGAAAAGTAACTTTACTGATCTGTATTCTTCTCTTGTGTGTTGTCCCTTGTCTCTCCCCCTCCTCCCCTCCCCCTTACCCCAATCAGTTGGCCGGACTTCAGAAGGACAACGTGCGACTGCGTGGCGACCTTGACCGTGAGATGGCGACCCGCCAGAACCTGGAGATGCAGTTACAGAGTCGTGACCAGCTGGTGGAGAGTCTGAGGTCACAGCTGGACCAGAGCAGCTACAAGAGGCTGATGGAGAGGGCTGATCAGTACAGGGATCCTGAGAAACTGGTGGGTTGTGGGTTGTGTTGGATGTGGGATGTGGGCTGTATGGGATGTGTTGGTTTAGTGGGTTGTGTGGGATGTGGGTTGTGTTGGTTGGTGGGATGTGGGTTGTGGGTCAGTGGTTTGTGGTTTGTGTGTGGGAGTGAAGAGCAGCTACAAGAGGCTGACGGAGAGGGCGGAACAGTACAGGGATTCTGTGAAACTGGTGGGTTGTGGGATGTGTTGGTTTAGTGGGTTGTATGGGATTTGGATTGTGTGAGATGTGTGGGTTAATGGATTCATGGGTTGTGTGTGTGTGTGTGTGTGTGTGTGTGGAGAGGGTGGTGGAGAGGGCGGAACAGTACAGGGACCCTGAGAAACTGGTTGGTAAGTGGGATATTTGGGTTTTTATGGGTTGTGGGTTGTGTGGGAGTGTAGAGCAGCTACAAGAGGCTGATGGAGAGGGTGGAGCAGTCCAGGGATTCTGTGAAACTGGTGGGTGTTAATGGGTTCATGAGTTTGTTGTTTGTGTGAGATGTGTGGGAGTGTAGAGGGTGATGGTCAGGGCAGAACAGTACAGGGATCCTGAGAAACTGGAGGGTTGTGGGATGTGTGGGATGTGTTGGTTTAGTGGGTTGTGTGGGATTTGGATTGTGTGGGTTAATGAGTTCATGGGTTGTGTGTGTGTGTGGAGAGGGTGATGGAGAGGGCGAAACAGTACAGGGATTCTGAGAAACTGGTGGGTAAGTGGGATATTTGGGTTTTTATGGGTTGTGGGTTGTGTGAGAGTGTAGAGCAGCTACAAGAGGCTGATGGAGAGGGTGGAGCAGTCCAGGGATCCTGAGGAACTGGTGGGTTGTGTGGGTTGTGGGATGTGTTGGTTGTGTGGGATGTGTGGGTTATGGGCTTTGTATGTGGGAGTTTCTTGTATTTATCTCCTGACACGTCAGTGGTTTATGGGTTTTCCTTGTTGATTTATTTGGTGGGGGTTTCTCTCTCACTTTCCTTCTGTAGATTCTGTTTTAGTTTTTTGTTTTTTTTAAGGGATGGGAAATGAAAAGGTGGAGGGAGTAGAGAAGTGGAATCAAAATGGTACTAGATGGCCACTCTATGTCAAAGAGAAAAGTCATCTTCTTTATAAAAAAAAAGAAGGGAAAAGTGGGAAGTGGTTGTTTTTTTAGATGATCATCTTTTTTTATCCTCCTTCTTTTCCTTTTATGCTACTTTCTTGTAACACCTCTAATTTTCTGCATTTGTATGACCTATTTGTGTTGCAAATGCCGTAAAACTTGTGCTGAAACTAAACTCAGTTTTCACTCTGTGCACGGTGAAGGAGAAGTGTGCTCTAGTGAAATGTGACAATGTTGTTTTCAGGAGAAAATCATGTGCAGCGAGAAAGGCTTTAGCACAGCGTCAGAAAGTGATATCAGCGAGGTAGATGGTGTGATGTGCTTATTTTCGTGGCACTCGCACATACACTTGCCTTGCACCTCCCACTTTCATACACTCATGGACTCGTATACACGTACACACACTGACATACACTCACTTATATGCATACATGTGCATACTCATGCGCACACGCACGCACACACACACACACACACACACACACACACACACACACACACACTCACACACACACACACACACACACACACACACACACATTGCCTTACATTGGCACATACACACAAATGTACATTGAAACACATACATACATATGTACACACACTCACAAATGCTCACACACACAAACGTATGTACACACGCTAACACACTTACCCGAACAAGCTATACTCACTCAAAATACACACAAAAAAACAAACACACACTCTCTCACACACACACACACACACACACAAACACACACTCACACTTTCACTCTGCGTGGATCTTATCACTGTTGTTGCCATGTTATCATCCTGCACTATGTGGTGTGTGTGTGTATGTGTGTGCGTGTGTTTGTTTGTGTGCTTGTCTGTCTGTCTGTCCGGGGGTGGGGAGGGAGGAAGAGGAGGAGGGGTTCAGCTCCTTTGGTCCTATAGTTAGTTCGGTCAGGCTGGTGGGGCATGGGGGAGGGTCACCTCCCTTGGTCCGGTGGTTACATTAGACTCTCTCTCTCTATAATGTCAAGCATACTTCAAAGCTACCTCATTTAGATAGGTGGCCATTGGGTTTTTCCTTGCGTATTAAGACAGGATAACTCTAGCTCAGTTACTGGGCTCTGCAGCACTGTGGAGATGAACAATTGTCTGGAAAATGTTCTGTGTTGCTGTGATTTTGTGAATGATCTGTCATTGATTATGAATTATTTAAATTAACCCAATGCCTTGTACTCTCCGGTGATGATAAATGTGATATTTTGTGTTTTTTTCTTTTATTCATTTTTTAATGGTTTTTTAAATTTTAGTTCTGTTGCTGTGAATTGTTCACCTGTGTGTGAGATTGCTCTTTGTGCACATGTAAGTGAGTGACTGTAATGTTATGATACTTCATTTCAAATTGGAAAGTTTATATTTTACGGGGGGGGGGGGGGGGGGGTTCAGCATATAACTGGGCCTACTGGTGTGGTAATAATTACAATAATATAGTAATTGTTAAAATCTTAATGATAATGATAATTAACTCATCCAGTCCTAACAATTTTTGTGCACCTGCTAACCCCAGTCCCAGCTAATATAGCAGTATTTCAGAAAAAGAAGCATGCATTCTAAAAAGTTATGTTGTTTCTTTGTAATGAAGTTTAGACAATAACATACAACAATGTATAAAGGTAAATAAACAAATATTACGAAAATTAGAATTTAATTAGGTTCGCTAATTTCGAAAAATGCGCAAATTCCATACCCTCTGAAACTGGGAATATACGCTCTTGGGACGATGGGAGGTACTAGCGCTACTGAAAATATACACGCATGGGGCTGGAAGGGTTAAGATCACTTCTATTGCGCTAACTCCCTGGTGGTTCTCGCTATTTCACAATGAAATAAAATTCAAATTTTTTTAAAAATTTATTTTGACAGCTTATACAAAGAATACATGTTATGCATACTGTTCAGTGTACTGCAATCCTGCATACCTTTGAAGTTGTGATATTAGAGGTGTAGGCAGAGTTGTCTTTTCTTTAGGCTTATGAAAAGGAGTAACAAAAAAGCTTACAATAGGATGAATAGAAAGGTATACAAAAAGTGGGAAAAGAAAGATATGTAAAAAGAAGGAATGAAAAAAGCTTACAAAAGAAAGAAAAGCAAGGCTTATGAAATTTTTTTAAAAGTAGGAAAAGAAGAAAAGAAAGATTTGAGGAGGAGAAATAAAGGAAAGCTTTCAAAAAGAAGAAGAGTAAAACATAAGAAAAGGAGAAAAGAAAGATTTGAGGAGGAGAAATAAAGGAAAGCTTTCAAAAAGAAGAAGAGTAAAACATAAGAAAAGGAGAAAAGAATGACGTAGGAAAAAAGGTGACAAAAGAAGCGTCTTTTTGTTCTTTCCTTGTTTTAATTGCTCCCACTCCCCTTTCCTGTTGATGTCTCCCCCAGGCGCGCACGGCCTTGAGTAAAGTGGCGGAGGATTGCGGCACCGATCCCAACAATATGGACAAGTCTTACTGGATACAGCGGGTCGGAGAGGTACGCACGTCCTTCTTTCCTTCATCTCTTCTTCCTTTATTATCCCCACACTCATTGCAAGATTTTTAGCACTTTCTTTGTTGTTTTCTTTTTTGTTGTTGAAACATTTCAAGCAAACAATTTTGTTGTATTTCTTAGTCGTGCGTTTTCTTGTTGCAGTCTCAAAATTTTGCAGTTTAAAATTTTTTTGCACAGCTACATTTTATGTGTTAGATGTTTTCTTGTTGCAGTTTGTAAATTATGCACACGGTCGTGACGACCGCTGCCTTCAGAGACCAGTTGGCTTGTGACATTTGCTGTGTGTTTTTGACAGCACCACACTTTGCTGCACTTTGATCAGTTTTGAGCATTTTTCATTTAATTTTTCCCCAAGTGTTTCTGTTTCGTTGATGCTAGAAAATGTTTAGTGGTAAAAATTCTTAAATGTGACCGATCGTTCTAATTTTGAGAGAGATTTGCTTTGCTTTTTATTTAAACGATAATTGTCTAGTAGTGAAGGTTGTAGGGGGGAACGTGTTGTGCATACATGTCAAGAGTTGTGTTGAGATTTGTTTAAACTTTGACCTCTCCCTGACAATCCTGGTTATTTTTTCGTAGAACTGATTACTTAGCATAATGAGCAGGTCAGAGTTCAGCCAGAATGTGGCATAAACTCTTACTCAACACATGCATTACTTCCTCTCTCTTATGCCTTTTTTCTCCTTGATAGATTAAGTTAGATACATGTTTTTGAAGTGTAGCATTTTGATCAAGTGCTTTTTTATGTAGTTATGTGAGGTAATGTGTATCTGATTAGCGCGTGTGTAGTTTTTTGTGTTGATAACATGACAGTCGTCGTGACTTGACCCAATTCTCTGCCTTCTCACGACAGACAAGCCAATCCTAGGAGCTATGGCTAGGTTAGTCTCAGACCTGTTCTTGCAGCCGCTCGTAGACAGAACCTGTAGTAGAAGGCGGCAGCTTGCCTTGTTCTTGTTTTGTTTCTTTAGACGTGCTGCATTACTGTAGTGACACTGTGGTACTGTAGACTGGACTAACACTCGCACTTATCTCTCCTAGCTTGGCACTTACACCGTCTCACTAAAGCTTCTCAAAGTTCCATAGCACAGCTTTTTTAACATATTATATAAATTTGTATGTTATATTTTCTAAATTATTGTTATTATTTTCCTTGTGTATGCGCATGTATATGTAATCTGCATCCACTTATATCTACTGTTTTGTATGTCTGCATGGTTTTGTTTTCCTATACTTTTAATATCCCTTTTTGTAACCTTGGCTATTTCATACGGAAATTTCTTTTTTCTTTGATGAAAAAAAACACACTTTGCAAGTCTGATGTTTTCTGGTTGACTTTTCTCTTTAAGTCTGTAACTTTAATTGTAGGTGTGGCTTTTATTTTAATTGGCTTTACTTCTAGGCTAAAAAATTAACTATAATTATATGTCTTTTAACTATAGTTGAAAATTTCTAAGACAGCTACCCATTGTCAAGGTGAAAAGTTTTGGAATCTTTCAGATTTGGCAGGTCTTCCTGGAGTCAGAATAAAACCACTTCTGTGATCTCTGAGCCACTTTTTTCTCTTATGTTTTCCAGTTATCTCCAGCTCTGTTATGTATATATTTTAGAAAGAAAAAGTTGGGTGTTTAGTATATATTGTAAAAAAGAAAATGTTGGGGGGTTTTTTGTCTGTCCTGTAGAGCGTGATCTCGGCGCTGCATGTAGTTTGCTATTTTTTTTTTCACTTAAGTTGTATGTCTTATGTATCACTATCAGCTTGCCTCTTTTAACAGTTAAAATATATGATTGATATTGTGAAACCCATTTCTACAGTATGCATGTGCAACAACAACAAAAAATTGACATCATTATCATGTCCAGATTCCTATTTCTTCTTTCGTTTTCTCCTTTGACCTTTGGCTTTGGTGTGTGCATAGACTAGTATTATTTATAGTAATATACAAATCTATGGGTGTGTACTTAAACATACTATTTATATTAACTTACCGATCTATGGGTTTGTGCATAGACTGGTGCTATTTATAGCAGTATACAATTTTATTGGTGTGTGTTAAAACCTCACTTGACTGTGTGTTCTCTTTCTCTAAGGGGCAGAGAAAGTGGTGGGCTGTATGTGTATCTTTTTGTCTTTGTGTATCTTTGTATCTTTAATATATCTTGTCCTTCCCTGTATGTGTATCTTTGTATCTTTAGTAGATCTTGTCCTTTCTTGTATGTGTAACTTTGTATCATTAATTTTAATCGATCACATCTTTTCCTGGTATCTTTGTACCTTAAATTAATAGACCTTGTCCTTCCCATGTATATTTAACTTTTACATGTCATAAGCCTATTCCTGCTTTGTTGTAGCAAATTTAGTTTGAAATAAGTGCTGTATACATTAGGATTTTAAACTTTTAAAAATATTTTGAGCATCAAACATGTATTGCTCACTCAAATTTTTAGAAAAAAAGAAAGATAATAATAATAAATAACATTTATATAGCGCTCAACCCCGATTAAAGTGCACAGGCTCTCACTCCTCAGCACATTACAATACAGTACAACGTACAACAGTAACATAAAACGTTGTGTTCTGACTAAAAGAAAATTCATCTTATTTTTTTAAAAACAGAAACGACTTCAGCTGACATTTGAATGAATCAAAAGATTTGATCTCTCTTAAAGTACTTGGTAAAGCATTCCAGATCTTGGGGCCTTGGTATTCAAATGCCCCTTCACCCATTGTTTTAAGTTTCATAGATGGTAAAATAAATTTCTTTTTGTTAGCTGATGACCTTAAACTGCGAATTGGAATGTACAGTCTTAACAGATTTGATAAATATGATGGTGCATTACAATTTAAACATTTGTGACATAAGGTGGCCAACTTGTACACAATTCTTTTCTCAACAGGAAGCCAATGCAATGTCTGTAAAAGAGGTTTAGCAGAGTCTCGCTTTCTTTTCTGTAAAACTAAATTATTGATATATGAGGACACAGTTTTAGTACAAGCAATTAGATATGTACAGTTTATAATTAAATGAGGGAAGACAAATCGCGATAATGCAGCATCTTGTCATTTAATGTGCTGACCTCTAAGAGTTCATAAATCTTGCCCATAATACATCCCCCCATACTGTCTTTTATGGTAGATGTTGGGCAGTATCAGATGTGGCCTTACATGTGTAAATTTAGCTTTTGAATTTTAGCTAGGTTTGATTTTTTAAAAAGAAATGAACACGAGAGAAAAGTCAAACCATGCTACTGTAAGCTGTTGGTGGTAGTGTTCACAATTCAACGTCTACTGAAGTGATTAATGCAATGAAAAGTTGAATTTGTTTGGAATGAAGGATGTTTGGTACATACTATAATGATGTACATATTTTTCTCTTTGATACGACATAATGAAAATGCTGAAGGATCATTTTTGTTATGTTTGATATCTTAGCTGCTGTGTGATTTTGTCTTGATGTTTTATGATCACATCAGCTGATTTAAATTCTGTGCGAGTAGATTAACACTAGGCACCCACGGGACGCTGATCGGCGACGGTAAGAAGCCGTCCCTTTTTCCCACGGGAGGCCGATCGGAGAAGGTGTGATATATAGTGTGTACCGCACCTGTATCCTGGTCCGTGGGGGTAAGTGTTGTACGCTCAGCGCGCTACGTGGGTCAAAAAAGTGTTAATGGTATGATGTATGCATTTTGACTTATACTTTTCACCTCCCTGTGACCTTTATGTGTCACCTTTGTATTCACCTTTGCGTGTGTGACCTTTGTGTGTGACCTTTGCCCTGTGTGTGTGTCCCCAGCTGTCCATCCAGCTGCAGCAGAGCTCAGAGTACTGGTCGGACAAGGTCAGGGATCTCTCCAACCAGCTGGAGAAGTCTCGCTCCGTGTCGTCCTCCATCATCTCCAAGGTTCACTGAGCAGCGACCCCCCTCCACCGTCTCCACCCTTCCCCCCTCCTCAATGAAGTCTGACCTCCTCACCTCTATACAAGCCTTATATTTTATATATACATATTAATATGTATGTCTGTGTGTCTGTATGTTGTTGTTGTTGTGCGTGGAGGGGTACGTGTATGTTGGCAGTGTGCACGGATAAGTTAGGACTTGTAGTGCGGTATTTACGAGTCACCTGTCACTTTGGCTGTGTCTTTCCGTCTGTGCCCCGTTCTTTACCACAACGCCCCCCACCCCCACCCCACACACACACCCCATTTTCTGTCACAGTCTCTGCTTCAATGAATTATTTCATGAAGTTGTAGGCCGCTGTCAGCTTTCATGTTGTCAGTGTGTGAGGGAGGTAGATCTTTCCTGATTTCTTTTTGCCTCCAATTTGACCCTTCGGCACAATTTTCATCAGGTCTGTTTCTTTAACATTATTTGTGGGACCAAGTCCACGGTACCGGTACTTGAAGTTTAGTACATGAATGTCCTTTTGCTCATCTCGTATTGTGAGAGAAAAACCAAAGAAGATGTCCCAAAGATATGTCATCGACGTCAGAAACTCAAAAAAAAAAAACCCTTGTCTGGTTACCATTTTTGTTCTTTTTCACTTTAACCATATCAGTACGCCCTGGGGTCATTTTGTACCCCCGGGGTTGTTTCTTCACATTTTAGAATACCTCTAGTACGAAGATCAATTTGAAACTTTCAGTATTTCTCTAAAAATCATTTTGGCAGACTGGCTATGCAAAGCATACAGATTGGTTTAACAAGTAAATTACCTCTTTGGAAAGTGGTGGCACAGAGTTCCCCACATCATGTGGATACAAAAGTAAAACACATTGTATGGATAGGTTTAAACTTTGAGAATAATGTTATTGGAAAAACTTGGAACAATTGTTACTAAAATGATCCAGGAAATGGTGCCTGCTGAGATCCCATGGCTTCAAAGTTGATGACCTTAAGGTCACGACATTTTCTGTAGTTGATTCTTGTTGTACATTTGTTGTCATGTGTGGCTGCCTGACAAATCCGACACATATATTTTTATGCGTCTGTGTAACTGACATGTGTGCTTTTTCCATTCTTACATTCAAAGGAAGTGTCGATCTTATTCTAACACTAGTAGCTAGGTAGGTGGATTATATTAAAACAATTCTAGTCTTTCTCTATACCCCACAGGTATGTAGATGTCAGTATTTTGCTGTCAGTTTCAGTAATCACATTCAGTGTTTGGGCTGTGACTGCTTAGTTTTTATTCTCATTCATAGACACAAGAAATTAATTTCTCTTTGTTGATGTTCATTAACAACTAACATGGCCGGTTTTCTGATCATTCTCGGTCGCTGTGTCCAGTGGAATATCTGTGCATGTCCATTGTGTTGAGGTCTAGACATGTTCTTACAGAGGACAATGTATCTATTTGAACTAATAATAGATTCTAACTTCAGCAGGAATCTCGTCTTTAGATCTTGTGTTATATAACTTAATAATGGGTGGTTTATCATTGAAAGTTTTATCATTTAGAGTTTATTTTGGTGTGATTTCGGTTTTTTTACGTTTCTCTAAATAATCCATCCAGGGGGCTTCTCCTACAACAAGGTGTGCACTACACACCATGTGTGTTCCCTTACAACAAGGTGTATGCTACACGTCGTGTGTGTTCCCTTACAACAAGGTGTATGCTACACGTCATGTGTGTTCCCTTACAACAAGGTGTATGCTACACGTCATGTGTGTTCCCTTACAACAAGGTGTGTGCTACACGTCGTGTGTGTTCCCTTACAACAAGGTGTGTGCTACACGTCGTGTGTGTTCCCTTACAACAAGGTGTATGCTACACGTCGTGTGTGTTCCCTTACGTAAGTTACAACAAGGTGTGTGCTCCACATCTGTATATTTTTGCCGTAACCGTTGACGGGCTCTGTGACAGACCTTAGTGCTGTGACACCTTCATCTTGCCGTTCTCCAGAAAATTCTGATGCTCTCTCTCATTCACACATACACACACAAATCTCTCTCCTTCTGCTGTTTGTGATATGGTCCCATTATTCCTGGTGGAATCACACAGCTTCCTGTTCTATTTATAAAGTTCTGTGTTTACAAATTCAAAGTTTTTCTTATACAGAGATTTAATGTTTTTATTTTTATCTTTATTGGCCAAGTCGTGCGTTGTTTGGAAACTGGATATTTTGTTTCGTATTGTGATGTGAGGTTGTTGTTTTTAAGAAGTTACACATTTTTAGATTAGTGGATAAGATTTCAGAGATCCTTTGACTTTGAGAATGACGGTGATGACTATATTATTTTGTTGTTAGTGATGTTAGACTAACTTGTGATATGTGTACTTGATTTTTAACGTTTGAACTTGTTATTTTGACTATATTTCTGTCCGTCCGACAGTTCGATAGTTCAAAGCACACTATTTGACTATTCCGTCCCAACCTTCAAAGCATTCCTTATGTTTCTCTTTCAGAAGTATTGCTTGTATGCACAAAGTTTTCGTTATTTACATGTATTTTTTATATATATTTTAATTAATTTAGGAGTCTAAGTCACATTTACTTTAAGTATTTACTACTTCATATATTCTTATAAATTTTAGGATACAGTGTGTGATCAATACAAAAAAATCCCTCCATTATATACATGACATAGATGTTTATAATTCAAAAAATTTTCGTAGAGAAGAAGAAAAAAAGGTTTAACCATGCCTTGACTTATGGTATACTGCATTACAATCAGTTTGTGGTAGCGAGATGAACTCCCCTACACTGAGCTGAGCACCGTGCTAATTTTGCGGTTCATCTGAAACTCTACAGCTTTGTACTGTCCCCCATCTTTTGTAATAAACACAGATTGTCTACAGATATGAGACTTGTCTGAGTTTTTAAAAAATTGTCTCTTTAAAAAAAAAAAAAGAATTCCTATTTCTTTATCCTTTTTCCCTTCCTCTTCTGCCTTTTCTTGGTCCTCATCCTCATCCTGGGCCTCCTCTGTGCTCCTCTCTACTTATCTTCTGTCTTTTTCAACTGCTACTCATAGCTCCTTCTTACTGCTGTCTTTCAGTTACACCCTTGTTTTTAGGGTGAGTAATATCGAACCTGCTTGTATATGGGCAAAAAATCTCGGAGGTCATGTGGGCTAGTTGCCCATGTTATTTGGTAAATTTAATTCTTTCTGATCTGATAGAAAATCTACTTTCAGCTTTCAAACAAAAAATTTTCTTTGTGGTAGCTACCTAAATGAAGACAGTCCTTTACTCCACAAGGAATTTTATCAAATGTAGGTACTTTACGCCGCCATCGACACAAGATCATTTTTCAGCTGGGCTTCCAACCTTGCCTGTCAGGGCTAACCCATGTTGAGGACGCAACATCCCAGCAGAAAGACAGCGATATTTGATAAAAATTTCTCCCCACTCGAGTATTGTACTCGCCACTCAGGTATCAAATTCAGGTCTTCTGCGTGTGACAGCAAAGAATTTAACCACTAGACCACATGCCAGAGGTCATTTAGTGCTGGGGAAAAAGCAAAACAGACAGACAGAAGCTACACAGGGAAAGAAAAGAGGTAGAACCACCTACTAATGCCACCCTCCAACCATCCACACACAGAGGCAGAAACAACAAAGAGAAAGAAACCAAACAGAACCACCTACCAGTGGCACCCTCCAACCACCCGGGCCCTGAGAACACACTAATGACATGTCACACCAAAACCTGTGTCATAGAGATAGGCTGACACAGTTGACACATCCAAGGGTTTTTTTCTTTTAAAAAACCAAAAACAAATTTATGTAGGCATTTTTATGGGCCCATTAACAACACAATTTAGATCATAATTTTTCGGCGACTGCCTTCAACCCAACCTGGGCTAAAAGGGATCCAACGTCCCAACAGAAAGACTTGAGATACTCAACAAAAGTTCTCCCTGCTCGGAAACTGAACTCGGGTCTCCTGCATGTGACAGTGAAGCGCCTAACACTAACAGCCACACCAGACACCAGAATGTTACTTTTTCTGGCAGGAAAAGGATTAAAGTATATGTATATATATATATATGCTATTTATATATATATAGCCTGTACAATGTATCTTCTGAAAGAGAAGTAAGAAAAAACAAATTATGTCACACAAGATCTGCATTTTTTTTCATTATAATTTATTCCTTCAAGAAACATTGCAGCTCCCGTCATGTAACAATAACAATAAAGACAGTACTTTACTCCAAAAAATTATATTTATTCTATTTATTTTCAATGCAGGTGTTTTTACTGTGTTATACCCCCATCTACACAAGTTAAATCATATTTAGGAGGTGAGCTTCGAACCCTTCCTGTTAGACTGGTTGGAGCCAACCTGGGCAGAGAGGGATATAACTTCTTAGTAGAAAGACTGAGAAATCCACCCCACATGAGAATCAAACTCTCGTCTCCTGTGTGTGCCTGTCTGTGTTCCAAGAATGAATCAAACTGTACTGTGTTGTTAATGCAAGAAGTCGTAGAACTTTAGTCTCCATACATAAAACATATCAATGTCATTATGGTAAGCTCTTACCGTGAAATAGGTCAACTCTTCTTTTATCGTTCTAAAACCATTGCCGAGGTCGATCTGTGGGTCCTTAATAAAAAGTCAGGAGTTAGCTTGCACAGGTAAAAGTATTGTGAGCTAACTTTCGTGAATTTTCTTATCATTTCAATCAGAAGGATATTTATTGTCTGTTTGAAAATGTTCTAGAAACCAGTTTAATGATTAGAGCTTATCAGTATGTCACCTGAACAAATCTACCCATGACTATGTATCATGAACAAATCTACCCATGGCTATGTAGCATGGACAAATCTACCTGTGGCTATGTAGCTCATCAACAAATCTACCTGTGGCTATGTATCTTGTGAACAAATCTACCCGTATAAACAAAGACAAATAAAACGCTGTACAAGTGTAGTGTTGGAGGGAGATAGGACAGAGACCTCCCATTCTTCCTTCAGTATAAATGTCAGGAGTGAGAGAACTGTGGTGCACCTTCACCCAAACAGTGGATACAAAAACTCAACAGATGAAAATTATGCATCTTTTGGTGTAAATATGGATATCCTTTAAAGTTTGAAATAAGAAGTGCAACAGAAAACCACCCCCGAGAAAAATGACAACATCAAACTTTTAGTCTCCCAAGACATCAACTTGAGAGAACCAGATCTGTCTTATATACTGTAAAACCTCGGTTTAACAGTACTTCTTTTAGAATCAAGATTTTGAACTTCTTAGCTGAGGTACGTATTAGTCAAAAGGAATGGATGTACGAAATAGGACTTGGTGCTTCAGAAAGTGAATGTTACAGCCGGGAGAACTTTTGAAATCGAATATGTTATACCGAGGTTTCACTGAACCAACAAAAAAAACTTTTGCCAGCATTATCAAACAACACACATCACATTATGCCAATATCATGTTTAAAAAACATTACATTATAAAAATACTTTTTTTTTCAAACAAAGTTGTTTGCAAAGCCCACATGACCAGAGAAAGGAATCAAGCATGTTCAGGGTAGGCCCTAGTCTACCCGACACAGCAGAACCTCTCATGGTGGAGGTGAAAGGCAAGGATATGAACAGTTTTACCAACTTGCTAAAAATTCCTTGATTAGAAAGTTTTCCTCAGAAGCCACCTTAAAAAATTTGGGGGTAAAAAAATATCAGTCACAAGAACCCCAGTAGATTCAGTTTACGTTTCAAACCAATCATCGTAAATAAATGTGCATTGCAAATACGTGCATACAAAAATGTGGATATTCACATCATTTGCATGTTGCGCAAATATTGCAAACTAACTCAAATAGAGCTGTGTATTTTCACATTATTTAAGACAAGTTGCAAATGACTGATGGAAACGGAATTCAAGAAAGGAATACAAAAGTATTTCATGCAAATCCCATCAGGGTTCTTTCATAGACAAAAAAAGTCAGAGGGCTCCTATTTTGTCGCAGTAATTGGCAGGTCTGGTTGACTTAGTTTAGATAATTTTGGAGGCTGGATGAAAGTGGATCAACGGTTCATGTATGTAACAAACCAACAGAATCATAATCATGATGTGAGTAGAAAGCCCAGGGGACATCAGCATGGAGAAATGTTGCATTGTATCACAAAACTGCTCTGACACACTGGAATCTTGACACACACACGCACAATTACACACATGTAAAATATCTCAGCATACAGCATGGCATTCTTTTAGGGCATGACAACACACACATACACTGCACAGCTCACTACACAAGTAAATTATATATCTCTACACTCTCTCTTCCACTCCCCCCCCCTCCCCCCATTTCCTTTCTCTTTCTCCACCACCCCCCCCCCCCCCCACCCCATATAACCCCCCTCAGAGATGCCCTGTCTTCCCCGTGGTGATATGTTCCACCTGCCCGTCACTCAACACAATATACTCGGTCGTCTCCTCTCCCTCCGTCTGTATCTGAGCGTGGACCCTGGCGCTGTTCACAAGCTGACCCTGCGTCTTCAACAACTCCACCAGCAGGAGCCTCTCTGTCCTCTCGAACTCAAACTTCTCCTTCTGCAGCTCCATCTCACGTCTGCGTACCTCCATCTCCTCCCTCCTCAGTGCCATCTCCTTCCACCTCAGTTTTCTTTCGTCTTCGTCCCGAGATTTCCAGTAGGACAAGAATGCGGCCATCTCCTTCTCCATGTTGGTCGATGACCCCGAGCCGCTGCTCTCGTCCAGGAAAGCTGCAGGGAATTGTGTGAGAGGCGAAACAAAAATAAACCATAGTGAATTCAATGTGTTGTACATGCTATCCTGTCATTACAGTTTAACTTTGTTGAAACATGCCTGTTCGGTCTATATTTAATGGTGTCTTTTGACAGTTCAGTAATAAAATTAGCTAGACTCATTTCTACTTTCACCTAACTGTTCATGATGTGAACTACAGCCACTGTCCATACTTCTAGCAGCTTCTGGCATGTATTGTGGGTACTTGTTAGAGTTAGAGCCCTTTAGTTCACTATCTGACTTTTGGAACTTCTTCACACATGTTCCATTCAAGCTTTTTCGGAAGCTTCTCCACTATCACAAAGATCATAGTGACCTCGATATTTGCTCTAGTCCACATGGCTTTATTGCAATTTGTGGGTGATTTTAATTTGTACTTCCTAGCCCCCAAAAAATATCTCACAAAACTTCAATAAATTTATACTGAAATGAAAGTGGCTCAGCTGCTGGGTCTGCGCTTCCCGTAGATTGAACGGGAAAAGAATACTGAAGGCATCAGCCAATAATACTATTCCCGCATATATACAAGATGAGACGAGTTCCCAAACAGAGTGTCCCCTGAATACATGGGAAGCTTCGCAAGTTACGTCAGTCAATACGGAGTAAATGATCTGAATACACACTTTAGGCGAGCCCTACAAAAGTCCAAAATCACTTACATCCATCGAGGAAGTCCGGGGCATCTATTGTCCCATCCCCAGCACCGTCCTCATCCTCGTCCTCCTCAAACTTGTTGACACTTCTGTTCTTCAGGTACTTGGCTTTGTCCTTCAGGTATTCCTCATAACTCTCCGCAACTTTCCGCGGTCGGCCACGCCCTCTTTTCACCGGGGTCGGGCCGTCTGCCATCACCATACGCTTCTTGCGACCTCGTTTCTGTGGAATGTGTTCTGCGAAGTCTGACATTTTCTTTGCTTCAATCATTCTATGCAAAATGATGCCCATGTGATCATTTGAGAGTGGTGACCTGAAAAGAAAAAAAGTTAAGATATAATGCCAAAGATTAAATTTCAAATACAAAGAGAAAAGAATTTCAGTCAGGAAAAGGAAAGCTTAGTAGATCTTGTGATCTAATCTGTCTTGACATTGCAAAAACCATATATAAACAAGCAAATCTGGTTCACACAAATGTTTAATATCATGTGTTCATATGCACACACACACACACACACATTTATAAACATGTCCACCTAAAGTATGCACACACCCAAACATATACACACAATTGTACTAGAACAAACATACACAACTGTATCATTCATTCGACAAAGACCATAGCAGACACACATTCAAACAAATACAGATATGTGCATACAGATCCACACATAGAAGACAGTACACATACATTCGTACAAACACAACCATACACATCAGACCTTCACAAAGATTGAAGTACACAGACACAAACATTCATACACAAAAGCAAACATACACCTACACTGATTGGCAATCAAAGACAGACATACAACCACACACTCACACTGACTGGTCACCAAAGACGTACACACATACGAACAAAAACAAACAGACAAACAGACACCCACACTGTTTTTCATTAAAATACAACACACAAAACTTGTCCAGCTTTACTCACCGTCCTCCGCTGTTGACCAGGTATCTCTCCATGAGGAATTGAACCCGTTTCTTCAGCATGCGCTGTGTCATGTGCTGTAGGCGGGGGTCGGCGTCTTGAACCTGGAACAGCGTGGCCCGCCACCGAAGGTCGCCTTTCTTGAACTCAAACACTTTGTTCTGGTCAACAACCTGAGTGATGATCAGATCTAGCTCGTCGTTGTATGACACTGGTCGGATTTTCCTGGAGCAGACAGGAGGAGGAATTGATGAAAAGAACACACTACAACACACAAACACTAAGAACAACGACAACACATAAAAATTAATTACAATAACAATACATGAACAATAAGAACACACTACAACATGCAAACAATAAGAACAAAGAACTAAACACAAATAAAAAGAACACACTACTATACACAATATATTATACAAGGTGGATATTCCTGGATGAATTACATGACTCTTTCTAAGAACAAGCTATTATATGGGATGATGTTCGTCCTTCACTGGCGAAGATGGCCTTGACTTCACATCACTGGAGGGGTGGGGCGTGTGCGGAGATGGCTGATCAGGCCGATCTTCGCACGGAAATGTCTGTTGCAGAGGGGGCAGGGGATGTTTGGGGCTGAATTAGGCTGGAAGGTAGGGCACTCTCGGTCTTTTCTCAGCTGCCGTCTCCATTCTTTCTTTCTGACGCGACTTTCTTCTAATTTCGCCACACCCAATCTTATTAAGGAGCGCCAAACTGTGCGGTCGCGAGCAGCTTCTTCCCAGGTGGTATGGGGAATGTCACAACTCTTCAGGGATGCTTTCAGAGCATCTTTGAAGCGTTTCTTTTGTCCGCCGAGAGAGCGTTTGCCTTGGGTCAGTTCACCGTAGAGTAGCCTCTTTGGGAGGCGAGAGTCGTCCATGCAGTGAACGTGGCCGGCCCATCAGAGCTGAGAGCGCAGTAGGATAGCGTATATGCTCTCCATCTTGGCCCGCTGTAGTACCTCAGTGTCTGGGACTCTGTCTTGCCACTTGACACGAAGCAGTGTCCTGAGGCATCTTATGTGGAAGGCATTGAGTTGCTTGGCATGCCGGCTGTAGACTGTCCACGTTTCGCAGGCGTAGAGCAGGGATGGCAGAACTACTGCTTTACTTTGAGCTTGGTGTTAAGGCTCAGTCCTCTTCGCTCCCAGACCTTGTCTTTCAGTCTACCGAAGGGTGAACTAGCTCTAGCAGTTCTTTAGGCCACTTCCTCATCGATATTGACCGAACGAGAGAGGGTGCTGCCAATATAGACAAACTTATCTGCCACTGCCAGTCTCTGGTCGTAGATGGTGCAATGGGGCTCTACGTAAGGAACCGATGGGGCTGGCTGGTACAGAACTTCGGTCTTCTCTGTGGAGATAATGAGGCCGAAATTTTCGCAGGCTTTAGAAAAATGGTCCAGGCTTCCCTGCATGTCTGACCGAGTACTGGCATTCAGCGTGCAGTCGTCCTCAAAGAGGAAATCGCGCGCTATGCCTGCATGGACTTTAGTCCTCACCTGCAGTCTCCGAAGGTTGAAGAGTTTTCCATCAGTGCGTTAACAAAAACCGACACCGATATCTCCGTCGTGGTAGGCGTCGGTCAGCATAGCTGAGAACATCATGCTGAACAGAGTGGGGGCCAGCACGCAGCCCTGCTTCACTCCATTAGTGACGGAGAAGGGCTTGGGTACACGCCATCGTCTTGCACTCTTGCTGTCATGCCATCGTGGAACTGTTGGACCATCACGATGAACTTTGCGGGGCACCCGAACTTTGCCATGATCTTCCACAGCCCTTCGCGGCAGACAGTATCAAATGCTTTCGTCCGATCCACAAATGTGGAGTAGAGTCCAAGGTTCTGCTCTTGGCATTTCTCTTGTAGTTGACGAGCAGAGAAGATCATATCCAAAGTACTGCGTCCCACGCGGAATCCACACTGACTCTCAGGGAGCAGGTCACGCTCCAGGTGTGCAACCAGGCGATTGAGCAGGATGCGAGCCAGGATCTTCCCAGCGATGGAGAGCAGGGCGATGCCTCGGTGGTTGTCGCACGTGTTCCTGTTTCCTTTGCACTTGTAAAGGTGGACAATCAAAGCGTCTTTGAGTTCCTGTGGCAGCTTTTCTTGTAACCACATGGCGGTAAACAGGTTTGTCAGTTTCTCCATTAGTGTTGGGCCTCCAGAGGCGTAGATTTCAGCTGGAATGGAGTCGGCATCTGGTGCCTTGCCACTGGACAGGCGTTTGATGGCGAGCATTGCTTCTTTTTCTGTTGGTGGGTCTGCCAGAGTGCTGTCGATTGGCACTTGTGGTAGTCTTTCAATGGCTTCACTGTTGATGGAAGATGGTCTGTTGAGGACACTGTTGAAGTGTGTTGTGCCCAGCGCTCGAGGATTTTCTCTTTGTCTGTTATCAGCGTACCCCCGTCTGCGCTGAGGAGAGGGGATTGCCCTGACGAGGTGGGTCCGTAGATGGCCTTGAGAGCGCTGAAGAAGTTCTTCATGTCCTTCCTGTCTGAGTAGGCCTGGATGGCGTCGGCCTTCTCACTGAACCATTTGTCTTGTAGTTGTCGTAGTTTGAACTGGACTCTCCTCCTGGCCGTATTGAAGGTCTCTTTCTTTGAGATGGAAGAGGGGTCATTTAGGAGTGCTCTGCTTCTCGTCTAATATTGTCTGGATGTGACAACTGTTGTCATCGAACCAATCTTTGTGCTTGCGGGTAGTGGGGCCAATGATGTCTAAGGCAACATCATAGACGGCGTCACGGAGACGTGCCCACACTGTCTCAACATCCGCAATGGGTCTATGTCGCTTGGTTGTAGTTTTTTCTCTAGCTCTTCTACCAGCGCATGTTTGACAAGATCGTTCTTGAGCTTGGAGTCGTTCAGTCGCTTGGCCACTTTGATGCCTTGGGGCCTCCTGGGTGGTGTGATTCTGAGGCTCATCTTAGAGATGAGGAGACGATGGTCCGTCCAACATTCTGCACCGCACATGGTCTTTGTGACTCTCACTCTCTTTGCCTGACGATGACGTAGTCGAGTAGATGCCAGTGCTTGGAGCGTGGGTGCATCCATGACGTCTTGTTACGATTGGGCAGGTGGAAGACCGTGTTGGTGATGAGGAGATCGTGGGCAGCGCAGGTTTCCAACAGGAGGAGTCCGTTGCTGTTGCAGTTGCCAACACCGTGTTTCCCTAACACTCCCTCCCACGACTTGTGGTCTCTGCCGACTCGAGCATTGAGGTCACCAAGGATGATGAATTTGTCTGCCCTGGGTATGGCTGTGATGGTCTTTTTAAGAGGTCCTCGTAGAATTTTCCTTTTATGTCGTCGGGGTTGGTCATAGTAGGCAGTTTAGTGAACGCGCTCGCGGCAGGGCGAATCGGTCGCGGTACGCCCCGTAGATTTTTGTGACCGGCCGTGAAGCCTCGCGCCACGGTGGGTCTAAACAACTCACAGTTTTGTTTCGTTTTGCGAATTGCACTACCACTCCCGATACATCTTTTTAAACAGAAAAGAAAGGTCTTCAAAATGGCGGTCTTCGCGTGAAAATCGGTTCAGTAGAACTGGAAATATTTGCATCTGAAAACAAGGCAATTTTTACAACGCGATAAAATGAAAACTACTGGCTGTATATTTATGAATTTTTCAGAAGCTATAGATTATCCATTCTAGTTTCTTTTGACTCCCGAGTTGTTTAGGTTGAACTTCGCACAACGCTACGGCGCTTCCCGTAAAAATGCATACAAAAAGCCGAAACGCCGAATCGGCCGGTCAGCGACCCGACGCCCCCGCTCTCCCCTGCCCACTGTGATAACGTGTTGCGCTGGCATCGTATTTATTCGCGCTTTACTTGTTTCTCCGGATAATAATAATACGTGCGGCTATGAAATTATGAACGGACTGACAAAAGAATTCACAGTTTTGCTTTTATTTTACCATATTTGGCTCTTGAATAGTGCAAATGATAGCCAAATCTAGATTCCCTTCTAGAATTCAGCAGTAGTAGGCTAGAAGCAGTCAAAAAGCCAGCATATCTAACTATTTATGCCTATCTAACTATTTATGCCTTTGGGCTTTGGAATTGAAATAAAACTTGAATTGCACAGTTCTAATTGATGGTAGATTCAGCATCTAGCTATATATTCCAAAGTTAATAATAAATCTCATCATAACAATTGCTTTTATGAGACAACCTTTTTCTTAAATCAGTTTTGCGCACAAACTTACTAGTTAGTAGTATAGTAGTACAGAACAGAGTTTATCTAAGCCTCTGCTCAGTCTTTCACTTTCAGTACCTAATAATTTGATGTTGTTATTTTCTGGATATTTTTACATTTACATTATCAAATTGTGCCATTAAAAAAAATATAATATATATGGCCAATGAGTCTGACTCTATATTTTAAAAAAATTATGCTCATAAATGAAAATTGCTAGTTGATAATAACTCAAAATGTAATGAATAGTGAAGAAAGGTGTGAAAAAATAATAGAATGAGGTAGACTATAAAGATAATTTGTCCAAAAAATTGCAAGTGCAACTTGTGTGAAGATCATAAAATGACTGTTATTTTCTGGTCATCTTTCCGCAGTTTATTAAATGTTCCAGTGGGTCTACAACTAGTTCTCCGAAGAGCATTTTTCTTGAATTTATAAGCTCTTTTATGCACTTGAAAGCATAAAAAATAGCGTCACACAAATGTATGTTACAATACTTTGTAAAAGAAGGATAGGGAGCTGACTTATGGTGGTCATTAAGAGGTTGTTGTTTTTTTACGGAATCCGTTTTACGATTAAAAAACCCACTAAAAATACGTTTTGAAATCTTAAGAATGACCATAAAAATTGGAAATTATTACTTAATTGGCTTAACTCTTTAATAATTATGAACAGTGAATAAAGACAAAGAGAATGATGTATGATTTGTCTAAATATGACCATTAGCAGCAAAGATATAGCCCATTTTGTCCATTTCGGGTTATCCTTGCGGGGGATTTTTTATCACCCTGAACCTCTAGAAGTACCCAAAAAATATTTCTGTGACTTTGTAAAGAGGGGTTTTGTAGTTGTGTGCATTCTGTGTAAAATCCCTAACAAATTGATGTACAACACTTTAAAAAATATGCATTTTGTGTTGAGTAATGGTCATTTGTGTTGTAAAGTTGCATTTTTGTGTCACAAAAACTCAGTGTTAAAAGTGGCCTGAAATTGGCCGGATTTTAGGCATGAAAAATCGCCATAACTTTTTAACTAATAAAGATATCAACAAAATTTAAACTGTTTTATGATCATGAAGGCAAGAGCTTTCAAATGAAAGTATTTCAAAGCATACCAGACAAATTTGAAATTTTCACTAAACTGCCTAGTCATAGTGGGTGCGTTAGCGCTGATTAGCATGGCGAATTTCTTCTTGGGGAGCGGGAGGCAGGCAGTCATCAGGCGATCGTTGATTCCCTTAGGGGGAACTGCCAGCTTGTTGACCAGGTTGGACTTGATAGCAAAACCAGCCCCTGCCTCGTGACACTCGTCGAGTCCACGACCGATCCAGAAGAATGTGTAGCCGGCAGACTACTCTATGAGTTGTCCTTCCTCAGCGAGGCGAGTCTCACTATCCGTACTTTATATTGACCCAGTTCACTGGCAATAAGGGCCGTTCGTCTTTCGGGACGGTTACTCTCTGAACGGTCAAGGAGGGTGCGCACATTCCATGCTCCATGGGTGATGGTCATCTTAGATTTTAAAAAATTCTTCTTACCCCTGGTGTGGGGCCCCTGCCAGCTACCCTCTACCTGGTTCAGCCCGCCTGCCAAAGCGGTTACCGGGGTGTGGCCGCTGCGCATGCTGCAGCTTCGTGGAGCCACAGGTGAGAGTTGAGTGTCTGGTGGGAACCAATGTAGAGAGGGCTGTCCTGAAAAGGACATGGCAGGCCTTCCCCATACAAAGGTACTATCCCTCCCTGACCACTGTACACCCCATTATATGGGATAAAAACACATCATATTGGGTTACCTTTTTCTGGACCACAAACAAAGCTTTCCCGAAGAGAACTCTCATGGATACAAATACATTACAAGGGTGAACTTTCCTGGAAGCCCTATGAACGACAAATTGAAGAACACTGAAGTAAATATTATACCCCCCCCCCCCCAAATCTTCTGTAAGTAAAAAGTTAAAGATTTTCAGAAAGATTCTGTTTAAAAAAAAAGCAGTTTACGAAAGACAAAGACAAAGCGCCTGCGTCTAACCTGATGACCGAGTCCATCCCCTCCTCCGACTCCTCTTGCCCATGGTTTGAGTGAACCAGGTTCTTGTCTGTGATGTGCAGAAATCCTTTCTTGTAGCTCAGCTTCACAAACGCCTCACAGTTCAGACCGACATACCTGTGGGAACAAAAAAATCAGTAAGAAAGTAAATCGACAATCCTAGTCTACACAAAGGGAAAAAAAAGCATAAAATGTTAACTAAAAATTTATAAAAGAGTACAGATTAAAAAAAGAAGGGAAGGGAACTCTAAAGCAAAAAACTTAACTCAAACCAAAAACATTTTTATGTGGGAGAATTTAATCTTTAATTGGTCGCTTTTAAGTACAAGGGGGCTATCCCGATAAAAGCTGTTTTGAGAAATTCCAAGTTATAAGTTTTCGGATCCTTATTCAGTCTTTTTAATTGAGAGTTTCCTCTATAACAAAACAAAAATACACACGAATGAAACCAAACTTCTCCTATAGGTAGAGCAATGCCCACTACTGGTGTAGTGAAATCTGGGTTAGCCTGCTTGTCCTTAAAAAAGACCAATTTAAATAAACAATATCTATCTTTTACAAAGAAAGCAGATTAAAAGATATTTGGGATTGGGTAACTACAGAAACAAACTAAAGGAAATCTGAATCACAATCAAAGCTCATAATAACAGAGCAAAAGCTATTCATTTATTTCTTTTCTCCAGTTAAACATGTCTAACTGATTCCTTGAAACCAGGTGCAGATTTTATGTAAAATAATTGCAACGTGTCATGAATGCTATCCACCCCACCCCCCACCCAAGAAAAAAAAAGAGAAGGTGCTTTGATAAATAGAAACATGACTTGTTTGTAAAACAGAGGTTGTAACACCAACACCCCTGCACAATAACGTGTCTCTTTCTAGTAATGATGTAATACGACATACATTTCTTGTGATGACAGTATCAAGTTTCTAGCGATAACAGTATTTGACAAAATGTGCAAACCTGCTATGACGACGCTTGGTTTCCTCTCGTTTTCTCGGAGTTCCGAAATGTATGCAGATCATTTTCACAGTCTGGTAGACAAACTTGTCTGGGATCTTGTGAGTGACTCTCTTCTCATTGACGTAGTTGACACATGTCCCACTGCGGGGCTTGAACACTGGGAAACAAACAACAGTTTCACCTTTTCCACCTAACCTGGCTCTTCCTGTGGCATCAAGTTTTATACAAACCCAGAGATGCGTGGATTAAAAAAAAATAATTTGCCAGCCTTTTCAAAACCCAATCAGCAACACCCAGGGTTAAAAGTTCAGATGTTTTCTTTTTGAGTTGAATACTTTCTGAATATCAACATGCTCTGACAACCACCTGTCTAAGACAATCACTTGTATTATGTATAAAAGACCACTTCCCACATCGACCCTTGCTTTTTGTCTGTATATGACATAGTCCAAAGGACCACCTGTCTAAGATGACCACCACTTTTCTCCTCGATAATGGGTGCAAGATTGTCTGGGGCAGGTTCAACTGCATACTTCAAACTGATGCGCAAGTTATAGACAGAAATCAAGACATTTAGACAAAGTTTTAACTAACATTTATAGCAAAGCTCACCAATTATTTCAGGAAAGACTAAACCCTTTTTACTAATTATCACCTGGAACTTTAACCAAATAAAGCAAAGCTGTGTTTCACTGTTGCAGGCTCATGGCTAGATCAGCAGTTAATGGTGACCTTAGCACCACACAATACCAGGTGCACATTGTCCACTTTATACATTTGGGGCTGAGTTGGCAAATTGTGGTTCTAATGTACACCATATAAATTTATATATATCCATTAGGGCTTTACTGCATTCCATGCAAAAAATATCTGACTCCACAATGAGGAGTAGCCTTCTAATATTGGGTATTTTCACCAGACGTATCAGACATGTGAAATACAAAAGTAAAAAATCATGTTTGACTTTATTTTGAAAAATTTGGCCCAATTGTACCAAAATGGTAGCATTTGCCCCTCAATGAAAGAAAATCTGGCTTCCTTCTATTGTATCAAATGGGTAATATGCACTCAATACAAAAAAAAACTGAGAAGGAAAGCGGAGTGGAATATCTCCGGTGATATGTCAAGTTACCTGTAAGGCTCAGTTTTTGAAACTCCTCAAAGAGAGTAATGAACTCCTCCCAACTGCTGAACTTATCTTTGCCCTGGAAGATTCCATCAAAAGCATCTGTCGTGTCTATGGGCAGGAATTCTTGCTTCTCTGCCATGATGCTTCAGAAGATTTCTAAAAGAAGAAAAGTTTGTTAATCACTGTTGGATGTGAATCAATGTGTAATACAGAAAAATTAATAAATAATAATAATAGATTGCATATAACAGTAATAAGACGTTAAGATAACAGATTCATTCATGTTAATTAAAACAATAACTGTTATTTCATATAGAATTCCCCCCACCCCCTTCACATTTGAGCAGAGTCTAGAAGTCATGATCAGTGCTTCAAAGATTACTTCTTTCTTAACCTTTAGCAGCTCACAATCCCCCTCTCACCCAAGCCAAGTTTTCAACGTTCGTGACTTTTGTGTCTTTCTTCTTTTTCTTTTCATTTAATACGAATTCACATTGAAAATTGTGAAATCTAAAGCAAAGTTAGCCAAGATTTATCTATTAAATCTCACACCACCACAACTCCTCCCCCCCCCTCTGTCTGCTCTCTCTGTATAAGATGAGATTCCGGATTTTTAAAATAACAATTAACACAAGGGATTCTCATACTCTAAAAACACAGTATAACACGGATAGCTCGAATTGGTCGGGACTGACCTCCGTAGTTTGAGGAATATCTTACAAAGATAAAAAAAAAACCAAAAAAAACAGGGACCACAGGCATTTTTCGACTAACACAAATTCACACAAGGGATTTTCATACTCATATAAAACAAAATATAGTATAACACGACAGCTCGAATTCATCAAGACTGGCCTCCGTAGTTCAAAGGATACCACAGGCATTGTTCGACGAGAAGGTGTGATTTCGAGTCTTCTGTGTTTCACCTATCCCTGTTAACTGTAGAACTTTTAAAAAGTTGTGTTCCAGTTTGTGTAGAGTAGAGGGGATAGGAAAAAAAGTGTTGACAACAATACACATCTCTCCCTGTCCCAACAATGATCAAGGCAGGTGTGCACAACTAAAAGTAAAAGGTGCCCGGAATGATGCGTACAATCTGAATCATAGACATAATCAATTGCATTAAATATATTTTTAGCAGACTTTGATTAGTAAAGTCACTGTCATTTCATTATAACATAAGAATAGTTATAGTTTAGATAGTGGCCGTCCCAGATCCATAGCCATCTATAGGCTAGGATTAGATCTAGATACTTTTATTTTGGGTACATAGTTCAAGTAAAGACCAAGATGTTTCAATTGCCCTATCTCGCATCCGCGCAAGACTAGGGCGCTTCCTTCTGCTAGCGCGTGACGGCCCGTGATACAAGCGTAAACGTTCCAGCGCTCCTGAGTTGAACGCGTGCAATTTTGTCTGAGGACAGAGAGAGAGAGAGAGAGAGAGAGAGAGAGAGAGAGATAGATAGATAGATCATAGAGAGAGAGAGAGAGATAGATCAGAGAGAGAGAGAGAGAGAGAGAG
>NW_004797658.1:125624-128005 GCF_000002075.1 Aplysia californica
GGGGGGGTATTACATAATAAGAATTATTGTTTCCTGCCATTTTCTATCCGCGTCGGTTTTCAGGCTGACGTGGTGCTATACAGTCATTATTGTACACATATGACCATAGTCCCATCTTCCAAATCCCACCTTCTGTTTCCGATCTCTCATCTCTTGTTTCCCATGTACCGCATCCAATTTCCCATATAAAATTTAATTCTGTTGCCAAAGTCCAAATCAGATGTGCTGTTCAAGCACAAGTTTTAAACAGCTTGATTTAATACTGTTTTATTCGGAATCAATGCTTGGTCTGCATGAGATTTCTTTGATGTATCCTCTTCAAAAGCGAGTTTATTTTTACTTTACCTAACTCACATTTCACCCAGCACGACTACAGGGATCCATAATATTATTATTATTATATATATGATGTCAATTTGGTAAGAGAATTGCAGTCAGAATCAAACTTTAATATATAAGAAATGTAACAATCTGAAAAGACTACAAATATTTTGAAAATGCTCCCTCTAGAGAGAGGTAATGTGACTCTCTTTACACAGCACCAGTCGTCGTATTTCAAAGACCCAGGTGATGGGGAAACGACTAGTTGTTTGATATCATTAAGAAGAGACAAGGACAGTTTGAATCTGCAAGACATTGTTATAAAAGGTCGCAATTTCAGGTTGTAAAGAAATAGTAACTTAGCAAGACTGCATTGTGTCGCCACAATACATTCACTTCTTAAGTTGGACAAAGAAATTTACTCTCCAAGCCCGTAATGTCATTATTGTCTGGTAATTCTGTAATTAATATGATGTTGACCAGGGACAACGAGCTAGACACTTTAACCAATGTTGCGATATGAAGTGACTGGACAGTAAACAACATGAGTTCGATCGGTGAACATCTTGCTGCTTAAAATCATTAAATAATTTTCCTCATTCTTGTTTGTTGATTTTCAGCGTGTCTGCGCTTCAAGAGCATGAATGTGGGTTTGTATCCCAGTACCAAAGTGTTTTTTTTGTTTGGTTTTTCTTCTTCTTCTCCTTCCGACTGAAAAACAATTTTCCCCATAAATTTGTTGCTTTGTAATTTCTTATGTAGTGATGAAGCATGCAAATTCTGGTTTTGCCCCCAAGAGGAGCTTTTACTAAAGATCTAGAATCTAGGCCTACTTTTCCTTTTACCAATTTATGCCTGGTTAAAGTACATTTTCAACAGTGGTTTTCCTTAGTCTGTGAGTCTAAAATTTTTAATTTCTTTTAGAATCAGAGAGGCTAAATCTTAGCTCTTCAATTGCAAATTTTCTTTATCCAGGGCCCTCCTGCTGCCCCCAGACCCCTGCCAATTGATCCTCCTGCCAATTATTATTCGACCTGGTTGGGGGCCCGGGGGCATGCAAATTGTTGGTCACTAAGGAGAAGGAGAGGAAACATCCCCCCCAAGTTTCCGGGACCAAGATTCGATGCCACGCTTGTTGGAAGCACTGAGCATTAGAGAACGTAGACAGCTTGTATTACGTCCTCTCTCTAACGTTAGAGAAGGTAGACATTACCCTAACTTATTCTAGAGACTAGATCTAGATCCAGATGCTAAACACACCATACTAACTAGATTCTAGATCTATCTCTATGCTAAACAAATACTACTGGACTAGATCTCTACTAGATTCTAAGGCGCTTTTTCGGTAGTTCCCACCCCGCAATTTTATTCACGGGTTTGGGCCACAAGAGTAGGGGGGTTTCAAGGGGGCTTGCCCCCCTGACCTAATAAAAATAGGAAGGGGGGTTTCAGGGGGGCATGCCCCCCTGAATTTTACCAAAATTTAATGTTTTGTAGTTGTTAGGTTTGATATCTTAGCTCACCGCGAATCAAACGTATAGATCTAGATCTAGATCTAGATGTAGGTCAGGCTCAAATAAAGGGGGTGGGAACTACCGAAAAAGCACCGATTCTAATACTAGAGCTCTAGATTTCTCTAGATTAGAATATGGAAAGTAGCGTAGAGAAATGAATGAGGTGTAAACAATACATGTATATTATTATATTAGATCTAGATCTAACATACAAAAATAATAATATATAGATTCTAGATCTAGATCTAGATCTAGACATCTATAATTACTATTATTGTTGAGCAACATACAGTACATCAGGACAACAGTAGACCAACCACGTTACTTTTGTTATACTTTAATTTTATAATAACGAAGTGTATACAGACCCGGTAACCGGGAACAAAGTCACGAAGTATACAGACCCGGTAAGGGAACTCTTTTGTGATTTCGGAAAGTTTCAGCGCCCAGACCCGGTAGTGTGTGTGCGTGTGTGTGTGTGTGTGGTGTGTGTGTGTGTGTGTGTGTGAGAGAGAGAGAGAGAGAGAGAGAGAGAGATAGAGAGAT
>NW_004797658.1:128105-137515 GCF_000002075.1 Aplysia californica
AGAGAGAGAGAGAGAGAGCAGGGGGGAAGTGCTAGCAAAATGTATGACATGCCCAAGTTGGCAGGAGGGAACGAGAGAGATATATAGACGTCTAAGTCTAGTGGGAAATAGGTGGGGAGAAAGAAAGACAGAGACAAACAAAGAAAAAGAGAATGCGAGCAACAGAGCGAGAGAGAAATAGAGAGAATGACTGCTCGAGAGAAATTATGACATTCTTTTCTTCAAATTGTAATTCCTCCAACTCCAAAACGGAGGAAAAACGATCGTTCATTGAAAAGACATCCGCAATCTTCATTTAGATCTAGAGAAATCTAGATCTTGATCTAGATTTTCTAGATCTAGAATCTAGATCTAGGCTAGCCTCGAAACTAGACCAAGGATTTATGTCTGTCTGTCTAGATCTAGATCTAGCCTAGGCCATAAATCTACCAGAAGAACCTAGGTCTACCCTGAGCCAAGAGGGCGCTGAAACTTTCCGAAATCACAAAAGAGTTCCCCTACCGGGTCTGTATACTTCGTGTTTTGTGACTTTGTTCCCGGTTACCGGGTCTGTATACACTCCCTAATAATAAAGTAATAAAGACATTAGAATTCTAAATCTATATTTGTAGATCTGTAGCCTAGATCTACATTTTCCAGCTAAGCAACTAAAAGATGAGCAAACGTTAAGTTATTATTTCTTATTATATTCCTTTTTTTTTCTTCACAGTAGATTCTAGATCTAGAATCTAGAATTCTAGATCTAGGCTGGATATCTAAAATATTTTGCGGGTTTTTCGGCCACCAAAATAAAAACACGAAAAATCTTCGACCGCCGAACCACTAAAACCGCCAATGACAATAATGGCGGACTAATAGCTTTCAACACTGCGACAAACAAATTATCAAACACTTCTTCGGGAATAAAGAAAGGTAGATCATGACAACTACATTTAGACACAACGGCGAGCTTTAAAAAAATATATTGATAACATCAATTCTTACGTTTCAATCGTTGGCCTAAAACTACTTTAATCAACGACATGGACAACCGCCAAATGTAGATCTACATGCCACGGAGGACAGGAAAATGGCGGAGAAAATCTCCGATTTCATTGGTTCGAAATTGCACTGCGTTCCAGTTTGGCCGGTTTTTTAACCAAACGTTATAGATCCAGATTCTCACACCATGGCAGGTTCAGGTTCAAGGTTTTCGGTTTCCACTCTTTGCCGGTGTCCTCTTCTTGGCCTTGTTCCTTTAGAACTTCTCAAGTGTTACCAAAACCCAACATTCGTTTGACTTTTAGAGAATGTCTTTGCCTGTTCCCTTTTGTCAGTGAAGCAACAAATACAAAATACGCTGTTCTGACTAGACTTTATATATATGTAATCATTCTTTTCTGCTCTCTTATCTTTAATTTTTTTAAAATACGAAATCTCTGTGAGGAACCCAATTTCACGCGCATACTCTTAAATCTAGATTAGATCTAATATAGAATCTAGATCTAGATTCTAGATATAGATCTATCATACTGCGTTCCTCGTGGGCACAAATCATAAAGTGGGCAAATATAATACCTTTGGCTCATTAAAAGTGTAAGCGGGCAAATATGCATGCTTACAATTGATAATATTTGTTCTTTTGCAGTGTGTTTTTGTTTTGTTGATAGCCTTGTGAAGTGGAAAGAAAAAATTAATTAATTAAAGTGTTTGTGTTTAGAAGGGTAACGAAACGGAACATACAAAATAATTTAGGCTACAAACTGCAGACTGCAGTAAGCTGCCACACACCTCAACACGGTACATTAATATAAACAACATCACCACATGCTGCAAGAGCAGGGAGATATTCCGTTGCCTATGGTAAGAAAGGACTCTGCACTGTTTTCCCTAACAGAGAAATTGTTGTTAGTGATAATATAATCGATATCTCCATTCACTACATATTTTGACTCTATGATCTGATTTCTATTTGAAGTGAATGGACCAGAGTGATGGACATGCAATTATTAAACGTAGAAAGGACGCAAACTATTTTTAGGTAAGGCGCCCATCTTGTCAGACCAGGATACCCCTCCGATCAGGTGATTACATCTAAGTATAGCCAACCGCATGGCACCAAAGATGGAAGTGTCTATGTATATGATGCTTAATCTACACCTCTTTCTATTTTCTGGGAAGTTCTGATGGCTGAATGGACAGCGCGTCTGCGTCGGAAGTCGTGCAATGATTTTTGGAGCAGTTCGATCCCGGCTCCGGACAGTTGTTTTTTCTCTTCTCCTCGATCCTCCCGACTGACCAACAGTCGCATAAATTATAGGCCTAATTTGTAGAGCTGCTTTGAAGTTGTTTTTTTTCTTTTTAAATATATTAGTTAGTGATTAACTCTTATGGGCCGTAACGACACATACTGTGTTGTTTCCGCCGACCGCCATCAGCCGGGACGATACATACTGTGTTGTTTTTATTTCCTTATTCAAAGACGAAGATGAAACCGATACTAGTTTTCTCCGATGGGTTTAGCATGGGTTAAAGGTCACATCCACCGTTTGTAAAAAATATAGCGGGGATTTTCAATTGTTTACAGTGCGTTGATGCGAGTTTCGAGCTTTGTTTTGCGTTGGGGTTCGTGTGTCGTTTCTGAAATTTTCATTATGCCAAAGAATAAGCTTTCTGGGTCGTCAGGTAAACGCTTGGTAAGGCACACTGCTGAGAAAGCAAGTGAATTACTGAGAGAACTTATCGATAACACAGATTTAGTAGTAGAAAGTGGTGAGTCTGACTTTGTCACGGAAAGAAGAAATTTTTTTTTCATTTTTCTCTTTTTTTTAAATTTCGTAATGTTATGTAACTCTTCAAAACTAACACATTTTCCTTTGAATTTCAATATTTTTATACTAATCTTATTCTACGTTCAATGCCCTTTACAATGATGTATAATATGTGTACATTACTAACAGGGAAACACACTAAAAACACAAAAGAAAATATCATATGTGATTTCCCTTGGTCAGCCATGATTTAATTCCGGTGAATCCAGGGTAAATAATGCCGGTCTATAAGAGTTTAAAATGCAGGAGGGGGGGGGGGGTAGATCTAGATTTAAATAGATCTAGATCTAGATAGATCTAGATCTAATCCTCTTGCGTCTTTACGGCAATTTTCGTGCGGTCTTCCATCATGTCGAATCTAGATCTAGGAAATCCGAAATGTTACCGAAAACACGTCGGTCCATGTGGGTATCCCAGGGAGTGATGACATCATAGTACTAAAATTAGCAGCCAATCAGAAATATGCGTCTTTTCTACGTTTAACAGCATGTTGTAACAACAGTTGGCTTCCGCTAGAGAAAGGAAGAGACGGAAGGCGGAGACATTGTTGTATTGTTGAGTGTTGGCTCTATTTTCGAGATGACAATGTTTTTGTTTAGACTTAGTAGATCTACAATCTAGATTCGCACAGCAAAAATAAGATTGGACCCTCAGGTTTCCCAGATGACTATGCCTATAGATACTATGCCTATTGACATTGTTTTCTGCAATTTTATTCTCTTACTAGATCTAGATCTAAGTGCGCTGGCGGAGTGGTTAGTGCGCTTGTCTCCGAAGAGGAAAGTCCAGTTCGAGCCTCGTTTCGGACACCGAGCAGTATTGGGTATCTAACTTTGAGTTTCAGAAATAATAAAGGGGGCGTGGAAAGGAACTGGCCACCCTACCACAATAATGCCGAAGGCCCAGGAAGTAGTCTCAAAAATAAGGCAATCCCCAATGTCCAGATCGGATGCGGGAACAACTTTACATTTTTTACTGCCACGTTATAGAGTGCAGGCGGTAGTCCACGCTACCCTAAGTATATATAAAGTCACCTTGCCAGTCCCCGGTGAGAGGGGAGGTGTAACCCCTCAGTGACTGATGAGAAGCAGATTTCGTCTGCTATGGTCGGCCCAGCTCAATATGCCTGCTTCGTTTGCCCTCCTCCCTCAGTAGTAGTATTTGTGTGGCAAAGTGAGGACGGATGTGTGTGACAATCAGCGGGGATACACGTTCCTGCTGGAGGGGCTGCGCGTTAGGATAGGGAGAGTCTTGTAACATGCCCTAATAACTTATTATTATGAATCTTGTAGGCTGACGTGTGTATGATTTTCATATCACAAAGGAGGAAATATTCTTACAAATTATACACAAGAGTTAGTTTCAAGTAACATTCAATTTTAATGTATAGCCAAAAGAGAAAAAAAAAACCCAAAATAACTGAATCCAACACTTACAATGTAAACAGTAATCTGGTAGTGAGTCTAGATAACAATGAAAATCATGAATTAAATTATATAAGAACAGCAAAGTAGATCTACATATATGGATTTATTAAGTGCACATAGATAAACAAAGTTATTGTTCACACTATTTGTATTAAAACAAATTGGGATGGGGAGATTAGGACTTCAACACAGCAAAAGAGCTCGATGTCCATGGCATCCAGGTCTTCCTGAGTCTTGTCCTTCAGGTCCATCTGTTTGACACAGTTGGCGTGCCACCACTTGTCACAAAGTATGCACTGGGTGTGCTCTACTTGTCCTGCAGTGGTAGGTCCACACCAAGCACAGTCGACCGCAATGTCCTCTCAATCGTCGGAGCTGTCGTCATACACCGGCTCTTCTCCCTAGTTTTCTCCCTTCATCCTCTTTCTTCTACTGTGAGGCCACAACCAAAGCATTCGTGTTCTTCTCCTGAATTCTCCTCCTCTTTCTCCTTCTTCGCTTGCTCCCTTATCATTTTCTTCCTTTTTGGCGTTCCCTCTTTTCTTCAGCTTATATGCTAGGCGTTCCATCTTTCTCTGCTCCCTTTGCTTCTTTCTTTGCTGTTGTTCTTCTTCCGCCTTCCTCTTCTTTGTGAATATAATCTCTTATAGTCATTTCCACTGATGGACAATGGCTCAGGTGGCTGAGGCCTTTTAACGCCCTTGTTCTTTGAACATGACAGCAATGTGAGCACCTTGTCGATGGTCGTCTGCCTAAAGGGGGTCTGAGGTTCCAGGACTCTTGCTGATGGCTGGGGGAGCGGAGGAGCCAGTTGTTCAATATTGTCCATCAGACTGGACCACATGTTGTAGTCGGGGTCGATCTTGAGGTCGTATCCATTGTCATACCTCTTGAGGTACTGGTCCACCTTCTCCTCCCCAAGCTTAAAGTTCATGGAGAATATTTCATTGAGTCGATGACAGCAAGTTTGTGACGTCATGGATGGCTCAGAGGCAGAAGAGGTGGGTGGGGCAGAGACAGACGAAGTGGATGGAACAGAGGCAGACGAGGTGGATGGGGCAGAGGGAGATGAGGTGGTCACAAGTGGAAGGTAGGGGCAGGGGACCTTGTGAAGGTGCAGCTAGGTTTCAGCTTGTCACTTGTGAGGACAATGTCAGGGTTGTAGGGCAACAGCCCTGACTTGGTGAATCCCCTCATGGCTGTTTCTGGCCGAGCTGCTGTTGTCCAGGCCTTCTTCAGGACGCCGGCAAATGTCCTCAGTGTGACGGATTCCAAGGTGTTAGTCACGAACTTCCTCACCTCCTCTTGCCACGCTGGCTTGTTGGCCCTGAAGAAAGACTGGCCTAGAGGCTGTATCAGGTGGTTGGTATGGGCCTTTAGGCCTTTTGATATTACCCCGTTCTGGCTGCAGAGGTCTGAGACCTCAAGCGAGCGATGGTTGGAGTGGCTGTGGACAAACAAAACGACAGGCCTCTTTATGCCCTCTCTCTCTAAGTGAGGGATGAAAATATCCCTAAGAAAACTGAGGAAAACGCCCTCAGTTATCCATCCATTGTCTCCCTTGTTGAAGAATGCTTGCTCAAAGTCCTCAAGAGCATTGTATAGTGGATCCCTCTTGTAGGGAAAGATGAGGAGAGGTGGAAGGTACTGCCCATTTGCAAAGATGCAGGCAAGGGTGGTGACCTGCTGCCGTGACCCCCTAGTTATGGTGTAGACACGCTTGGCCCCTCTTTCGTTAATCACCTTTTTGGTCTTTGGGCAAACACTGAAGCCTGACTTGTCCACTTTGAAGATGTGGTATGGGGACGTGAAGAGGGAAGGGTCTTGCTGATCGATGTACTCCTTCATCTCCTGGAACCAGGCATGCAGGCTGTCCCTCGTCACAACAGCCCTCTGTTTTCCGAGAGCCTGCGATGCCCTTTCAGATAGTTGGGGACGACACTTAAAAAGGCCTGGACCCTGTCTTTCCCAGGCCTGTTGTCCTTGAAGTTGGTTGTCCGTTTCTGTGCGTCAAGGATCTTCTTCACCACATCCTTCAGGTGCTCACGTGTGCGGCTAAAGCCACGTTTTCTCAACTCCTGGAGCCAGGCCACGAGCTTCAGCTCCTCTTCGATGGACGGGATGGTCTTTGGCTGGGCTTTGACTGGCTTTGGTCTTCTGATCTTGTCCCCAGCATGGAGTAGGGGACGTTGAAGGTCTTCGAGGCACTGTTCAAAGACATGTGTTTTACTTTGACTAACTCAATTGCTCGTTCCGGGATCACTTGTGTACAGTAGTCTCCGCCTAAACGCACACGGTGCTCGGGATGGCTCCTTAGCGTGTGTTTAAACGGAGCGTGCGTGTACATGAACCTTAGCGAAGGAAGGAAAGGACGCAGTCATGTCATTGCCTTGGTATACTAGTTACCTCCCTTTGGGGTGGGGGCCACTTTGGCCGATAATGTGACGACACGTGACTGTTTTGTAAAAGATTCCCTGTATACATTATGGTTCATTCATTACATCAAATCTGTCTTTCTGCGCACCCCCCCACACACACACACCTATTCAAACCTTCTCTCAAAAGAGATACATTTCCAGTGACCAATCAAATAACGTTTCAGTCCCCCAACCCCCCAACATTTCACCGACAAGTCCTAGAGAGTCCTAGACTTATGTTTCTGTGGAAAGATGGGTGGGAAAACGCTGTCCATCGCTCTCTTTGTTCGGCGTAAGGGGCAGTCTCGCCAAATATCCGGTTTTCTAGGCTTGTCGTAGTGAAAATTTCCCTTAGTCAAGCTTTACCTGTCTGTGTGTTTCACAGATCGGAGCGTGCGTTTAGAGGGAGTGACCGTGCGTTTGTACGTCTAAATTGTATAGTGAAAAACCCGTCAGATGACGAAAGCGTGCATTTGAGTGGAGCATGCTTTTGTGTGGCGTGCGTTTAGGCGGAGACTACTGTATAGGTTTCCATTTGGGTTTCTGAAATTAAAGTAAATCATTGTGGAAATTGTTTCCTTGCCTTTACACAAACATAAACAGCACTGCATAGAACATTTTTCATCTATAAAGATCATCTTGACAATTTTAAAGTTTACACAAAGATACTATAATAGTTTACTCAAAGATAATGCCCAGCAGGCTCTTTACAGAGTAGGCCTAGATCTATAACATAACAACTCTATTTGAGCTCTCTTTCATCATTTACTGGCAAAAGAGCAGTGTTGATACATGATCCCTCGTTGACCCGACTAGCCACCAGAGTGGCAGGTCGCACGCTACCCCATTACGCAAAACCCTGCCTTACTAGACGCCATGGCGGCACTGCGGCCTACCCCCACACAGAGAGGCTGAGCGGCTCAGTGCTTTGCTTTGTACTGATGCTACATGCACTACATACTGCTTTGTGTTTAGTACAAGTATACACATCTTCATAAAATGCATTGACAGCCTTACAACTGCTAGTCGATGCACTGTTAGAATACGTAATCAGCAAGCTTGGAAATAACTTACGTCTGTGTACGTGCAGTATGCAACCACAGCGACCTGCCAAGAATCTGGAGCCTCAGGGAAGGGTGCTGTCGGATGTTGATAAACTCGGGAACACTCTAAACATTAGATCTACAATTAATAATTGATCAGAAAAAACATTCTAAACTAAAGTCTTTAGTTTAAAAGTGCTTTATTTTCTCACTTCTTTTATTCACTACCACCGTGTGTGGCAGTTATAACTGTGTTTGTATTGAGCGACAACAACACTTCTGGAAGAGACGCTCTCATTACTATCAAGCAAAATAAACAAGACACACCCCTATAACTGTCATCAGATGACAGGGTAGTAAAAATTATGAAAATTAAAGCTTCTATGGATGTTTCTTGAGAAATTTTAGAACTCACTGTCAGTAAGAATAGAATTATAGAAAACAATACTAGCCCTGATGCACCAAAAGGCGACTTTGGTCATTGATGATTTATTTATTGCTATTTGAATTTGAAGTTGTTTGATATCCCTGTCAGTAGCCAATTAAATCTTTTAATGACTTTTTCAGGCATATTTCTAAACTTAAGATGAGTGTGAGAGATGAAGCCATGTATACAGGGAAGGTTATGCTGGCCCCAATGGTCCGGGTCTGTACCTTACCCATGCGTCTGCTCGCCCTGGATTATGGAGCTGACCTTGTGTACTGTGAGGTAACAAAGTTTAACTGTCTGTCTGTGTGTATGTATGTAGTTTTGTGTGTGTGTGTGTGTGTATATGTATGTGTGTGTGTGACGACGCGTGGTATCAGCAGGCTCTCGTCAGTTTTTGAGCATGTAGAGTTTTTTGGTATCATCTTAAAGCTTCTTCATTTGTCTTGCTTTAGATGGAAAAAATATCCATTTGTCTTGAATAGAAGTCGAGATATTTGTGAATGAAGGTGGGGGTCACCTGATTTCAGAGGTAAAATTAGTTAGGAAATGGACACCAAATACGAGTTGTAACCTTCTCTTGAGAGTCCGTGGACACTGAAAATGTACATGTTTTGTCGCTTTAATCAACGTTTTTCAGTAAAATCCCCACAGAAATATGTTCTTTAATAGGCATGAAAGGTGTGGAGCCAAAAAAGCAAAAATTTGATTAAAAATTCACACAAAAAATGGCTGTCTTTTCTTGTCGTTTTCTTCTATTTCATTATTTTGGCTTGCGCCTGATTTCACCTCTCAGATTTTTTTTTGTGTTCTGCTATTTTTTTAATGACGTGGGAGATCAGTTAGGCCTACTTGAAAGGCAGTTTTGGAAACTTGTGCAAGATATCAGATTTTGAACAACAACAAAACAATATTAATATGATATATAAATCTTTAAAAAAATAAAAACAACATGTGTATTGAATAACATCAACATTTGAAGCATGAAACACTATGCAACGGGGGGTCCGTTTAAAAAAAACCCAAGTAATTAATGTTTTTAAAATAAACCCATCATTCGACATGACGAATCCCATAAAACCAAAACCAAGCCGTATGTCCTCGAGAAAACGCACGAAGCTTCAACTCAACCACCTTCAGACACGCAATAACGACGTGACAATGAAGCAGTACAACGTCTTAATGGTATCCCGGAACCCCGCCAAACTTTGTCCCCGTTTGTTCCTTTGACACTAATAGGGGCCGTTCACAAATGACGTCAGCTAAAATTTGGCTAAAAATGACCC
>NW_004797658.1:137615-160706 GCF_000002075.1 Aplysia californica
CCCCCAGCCTCCTTATTGTGTTTTTATATTACTCTTCTAAAAGTCTCTTCCCTACTAAAATAGGTCCTATTAGCCATAGCAGAAGACACAAGTTGTCTTAATCCTCTTCTCTTTCTATTTTGCTCAGGAAATGTTTTTCTCTTTTTCTCAGCTGGTAGGTTTGCCATTGTTAGACATTAACGGACGGACTGTTATTAAACTTATTCAAGAAGGATAGAAAAGAGTTACTTTTTTTTTGCATGAAAGTGACAATATCATCTTTTTTTTCTCCTTTTTCTCCCCCTTGTCTAAAGCTTTTAAAAATTAGTTGAAGAGCACGGCGCACCGGCAGTGGAATTTTAGTTATAGGGGGGGGGTTTCCCGCCGAGCACCTTATCACGTCGGGTTCACGGGGGTCAGCTCCCTGTCGCCGCTCTGTCTGAGCTGACTTCATTTTTGGTACTTTTCAACGTAAACAGTTTTAGGTGTATCCTTGTATTTACTATCATTTAATTTACCCAAAACACGCATTTCTGCCCTTGAGACCCCCCAAAAAAACGGACATTGTAACTTGTCTGGTTATTTTGTTAGACCCGATGTAGTCGGCAATGCTAAATTGTAAATTTGTTCGTACAAGTGTGAATGAAAAAAATATCAATATAAAATAAAAAGCACAACAAAAACTGTTGAACTTTTGAGACCTGAACGACATAGCTTTGGTGCAGGTACTTAGAAAAGATGGTATCTGCGCATATAATAGGAAGCTGTAATTTTACCACTTTACCCATCTAGCACACAATTCGCTATGAAGTAATTCCTCCAAATACAACTGTATGTGTCTTATATAATCGGGAATATTCGCATATTTTCTCTAAAGTTTATCAAAACTACCCTGATGTCTCTCTGTGAAAAAATGCAAACCGATTTTAGTGCTAGAATACGTCTACAACAATGTAATACACGAACAGTAGGCTATCAGTTTTACTCTCCATAGATTATTCCTTTTTTTCTTAAAACGCTAGATCTAGGTTTTGAAAGTTGACTGAATAACAGGGATGACTTCTCATAATTGTATTTTATAAGAATAATTTCTTGCTTTCCAGTGACACTGAATCAGCACCAGGCTTTTCAAGCTTTTATTTTCGTTTCTATAACTATTTGTAATAACTGACAATGTTCTGATTTCTTTACATTCATAAGTGTCCGTGCATATGTCCGACACAAAAACTAAGAATGAATGTTAGCTGTCATTATTAAATTTTATTCCATACAAGAAGTTCATCTCTACCCATGTATTAACACACTTTTGTGTTTTTAAAAAATCTTATAATGTATATATATCTTTCTTAGTTGTATGCAGGCTGCCACAGACACAGCATGATTCATGAACAAACACAGAGTAACTTTCTCTTGTTTAATGGTAGAACAAGAGCTAATGCTGAGTGTCTTTTGTTAAAAAATGCAGATGTGCATCTTTCTTCTTTTATAACTTGACTATTAAGTACTACTCGCGCAGATTTAAGATTTCTCATGGTAAAAGACATGATATTCGTAGTCAGTTTAACACAGATTTTGGAGAGATCTGTCGTGCCTTTTTAAAATAAACAATAATTTATTCATAAGTATGTAACTAAAATAGGACATATTGGGTACTCTACTAACACTTATCTAGAACAAAAACTAAGGCACAGAAAGTAACCATTCTAACACAGAATAAATATCTAGCCATTGAGCTTTTAGAACATGCGTGTAATGGTTTGCTGTGTGGAATGAGGAAGAAGTTATATCGTTTCAAACGTAGACAAAAATGCGAACTTCTTAACCGACAGCGGCAAATTTGCTTCAGGGTTCATTAACCCCGTGACCCCGAGCCGGGGAGCTCCGGCGGGCTGCCGAGTCACGCTAACTAAAGGTAACAGAATTGGGCGAAAAGTGACGCCGTGAGAGACAAAAAATGATTTGTCATATGTAATTGCTGGAAAAAAATTTTCTGACACAATATGCATAATTTTGCAATGAATGTTTTCTGTACTGTATTAGGCTTACAGTTTTTATTTCTGATGTAAATTGATATGTACAATGTTTTTTTCTATTCTTTTATCCTGACACAGGAAATCGTTGACCGGAAAATACTGATGTGTCAGAAGTATGATAATGGTAAGATTATCCTTGAAAGTTGATACAAGATCATTGTGAGTATGAGTGGTCTTTGTTGCGATTAATAATAAACTGTGAGATTTTATCAGTGCGTTAATGTTATTGTCCTCACTGGACATAAGTGAATATATGGTGAGACGGTACTGATATTTTCTCACGAGATAGCTGGAAATTGAGAGCTTGGAAATTATAAGTTGAATTTAGGACATGGTTGTTCTACTTATTTGTTGTCACTACTTGCTTTTATATACAGCATTGTACCCCTCAGGGCGGTGCTTCTGACTAAAGTGTCTTAAGGCCATTCCCAAAGGGAGGACATTAACCATGTTCTTATGCACGGTAGAATTGTAATTGTAAATGGGCTGATTCATCAATGTCATGCTCATAACTGTGCCTGTACTGCAACAGGAAACTGCTGCTTTTTCTTTCCTAATCCTTACTATCGTCATTTACCTCTACTTCTTTTGTATGTTTGTCCCTCTCTTGTGAAATGCTTTTTTTGAGGTGCCTTGATAGTCGAAGCAGACTTTGTGCAGTTGAAGCTCGAGAGCTGAGCAGATTAGTCATATTCCTTGTAAGGACTTCTCTGTTGACATCCACCCCTTGGCGCTCATATGCAGTTGTGAGCGCCGTAAAACCTCTACTAAAACAAAAACAAAATATACAGCACTGCACTGGGAAAATGCAGTCCGGTTTCCTTCTACTGAACTATTGAAGAAATATATTTTGTTAGTTAATCTTTCCATTTTAAAAGCAAACTTGTTGTTTTTTTCAGAGCTGCTTGGAACAACTGACTTCATCTTGTCTGATGGTACGGTGGTGTTCCGCACTGCGCCTCGGGAAAAGGAAAAGCTTATCTTTCAGATTGTAAGTTCTCATTGATGTCTTTACATCTCTGTTGATTGTTAAGTCTTTTCAGCTTTACTGTTGTTTGAGAAAAGCATCCTCTATTTAGTGAATGAATGATCATGAGGTATTTTTGTTCTTTTTTCTGGTTCTTGACATCACTCTTCTTCCTTCATTTTACAACACCCGCTTGTTGACATTACAAATTCAGATATTATTTAATTTTTTTGTTGATGTAACTAATTTTTTTTTAATTGTCCAGTTTCTAGCAAATTTTTATTTGATCTGACTCATACAAGTTACGGTATGAGACTTTGAATGTGGTACAGCTGTGGATGTGTTTTGTTGGTCTGTGCATGGTTTTTAAGTATTCAACCTATGTTGAATTCTGTGTGGAAGAACAAACGGTGGGAACGCTACTGTGCTTAGTTTCTTTAGAGTCTGTTTACGTTTAAATTGTTCATATTTAGATTATCCTTTTAGCCTTGATTTTTCTGCTCCTCAGGGAACATGTGATGCCAAGCGTGCTCTGGCTGCGGCTAAGAAAATGTGAGCTTTTTTTCTTTCATCTCTTGACCGCTTCACTGCTGCTCAGCGTACGATGTACGTCTATAAATCAGGCCCTCCTATGCGCTGTAGACGTACAGTGTACGCCGGGCAATATCGCTATTTTGTTTCATTTCTTACTCAGCCGGTAATTGCAATTTAGTATCGAGAGTGGACTCCCCTGGAAGCTCTTTTATTCCCGAGTTAGAGAAGCTTTAGTTTGCCTTGATTAGACCAACAATGACTGAAATAGCGTGAATTATAGCGTTCTTCTCTAGCTCTGAGCTATGCCTGATCACTCACGATGTATGCATGTATCAAGCTATTGACGAAATTTTTGCTGATGATGATAGTGGTTCATTCATTTCCCTTTAAAATGATATACATTGTTATGCGTTTAATACAGTACCACAGAGTAAATAGCATTTTATAAGGATCACGCGTTTGAGTGCTATTCCTGGAAACAAGTTCAGCTTAGGTGAGCCGTGAAGGGGTTGAATAAAATTTAAGATTTTCTAGAAAAACCTTTTCAGTTAAAAAAATGAATATGTTGTCTTACAGCATTGCATTTTTTCTACCCTTCAAATTAATAGTACTTCTAAAGAATAATTTGTACCCTGGATGAAAGTCAAAGGTTTCTTTCTGCTTGAGGCAGGCATACTGTTTACCTGAGATACAGGTAAGACACAACATACAATTTACCTGAGGTGCAGGTGAGATACACATACTGCTTGCCTGATGTACAGGAGAGAAACCACATACAGTGTGACTGAAGCACAGGTTAGATACCACTTGCAGTTTACCGGAAGAACAGGTGAGACACACATTATAATGAAGTATGCATATCACTGAGCCATACTAAAGAAACCTCATAGCAACTGTGGCAATGTAATGGTAGTTTGCCACTTATATTATAAGAGACTGGAATCGGATGTATGTAAAATGTAGTGACTATCAATGCTTTCACTTTATGAATTATCCTGTTTATTTTATTTATTTAATAATTTTTTTTCAGACAAGATTTTGTAGCTGGGGTGGACATAAACATGGGATGCCCTAAGGAGTTCTCGGTCAAGGTTTGTTCTTATACTGGCGATCCCAGTTAAATTTTTTTTTAATTGTTTTTTCTGCTGACCACGTCTTGTGTTATGGTTGTGAAAATATATCTTGTCATACAATTGTGAAAGAACATTTCTGTTTAAGTAGGAGTTTTACGGCACTTGCAACAAAATTAGGTCGTACAAGTGCTGAAGATTAGAGGTGTTACTAGAGAGTCACATTAAAAAAAAAAAGAAATGAGATATGGACGACAGATGTTTCATAGGAAAGAAGGTGCAGACCAGAGGGCCTACCAACCTCCTGCTCCCATAGCCTGGTTTACTTATATGTTTTTTTAATTTTTTATATTTTTTATATTGATCAGTGGTGTATATATAATTGGAAGAGTTATGATCCTCGTACTATGTATCATTTTCCCAATTGACAAACATGCTCTTATTCTCCGCTCAGGGAGGAATGGGAGCAGCTCTGATCACTCAGCCGGAGAAAGTGAGAGAAGTAAGTCATCCTTGTGCTCTTCTCTATCTCATAGCTTTATAATGTGTTGAAAATCTTACAGAATAAAACTTAACAGTCACTCTGTGCATCGCTGTGCCAAGCTTGAAAAGTCTGGCCCAGTGTCACTCAGTACAGGTCTGCGCCCATGTAGCCTGGCGATGTGTGACTGGCAGAAAGCTAGTGGTTACTAGGGGTTTTCCACCCTGGTTACCTGACCAGATAGCGTTTCTCCTACTGCTGGTTGTGTGACCGTAAAATGTTAAGTAACCAGTTTTATGCTTCTTAGTATCACTTTTTGTTTTCATGGAGAATCAGACTAACCACAACCTAATCTATATATAATCTGTGTGTGTTCTCTCTCTTTTGTTCTCTTTCTCTCGCTCTCATTCACCTTCCCTCCCATCTCTCTTTGTTGCCCCCTTCCTCCCCTCTCTTTTCCTCCCCCTTCCTCTCTTGCTGAAAGTAACTACCTATGTCCAACCTTTTTGCTCTCTTTATCAATAATGCTCTCTCTCTCTCTCTCTCTCTCTCTCTCTCTCTCTCTCTCTCTCTCTCTCTCACACACACACACTCTCTCTCTCTCTCTGTCTCTGTCTCTCTCTCTCTCTCTCTCTCTCTCTCTCTCTCTCTCTCTCTCTCTCTCTCTCTCTCTCTCTCTCTCTCTCTTCCTTTTTCCTTTCCCTTTCTGTGTACTTTTTTCCCTCTTTCTTCCCTCAGATTCTCACATTGCTGGTGAAGGAGCTCTCAGTTCCTGTGACGTGCAAGATAAGATGTTTGCCCAGTGTAAGTTTTTACTGAAAGAGACTGTAAGTTGAGTTATTGTATTGTTCTCTCACAGTGTAAAAACTGTAATGTTCTATCACAGTGTAAGTGTTACTGTAATGTTTTCTCACAATGTAGGTGTTACTGTAATGTTCTATCACCGTGTAAGTGTTACTGTAATGTTCTCTCACAGTGTAAGTGTTACTGTAATGTTCTCTCTCAGTGTAAGTGTTACTGTAATGTTCTCTCTCAGTGTAAGTGTTACTGTAATGTTTTCTCAAGCATCTTGTCCCTGACTTTTCTCCACTTTTTTTCTTCTTTCAATGATGGGAAACAGTTTGTTATCATGTTAAAACAGTTATTATATTCACCCATTGTTTTCTGTTTAACCCTATATTAGATGTGTCTATTAACTGTCTTTTTGTTTGCGTATGCAACTTTGTAGGTTTTCATTTTCTTTTTTCACTATGTCCCAATGGCGTCCCTGCCTACAAGGTGTACCTTTGATGACTTTAATCTGCACATTTTTTTGGTTTTTTGTCTGCTCTTCAGCTTGAAAAAACATTAGAGTTGGTCAAAATCATCGAATCGACGGGTGTGTCTGCGGTGGGCGTTCATGGGAGAACGAAAGACGAGAGATCTCGGAATCCGAACCGTGACGAGTTCATCCAGGCTGTGGCCAAGGCTGTGAAAATACCGGTGATTGCGAAGTGAGTTGTTGTCTCTGTAGGGGGGGGGGGGGGGGTCAGTCCACTAATACGGGTTGCCCATTGTGCATGGGATCGGGTCGGGATGATTGCTGGACTCGTCGCCTGAAAACAAACGCGTTTTTTTTTTAGGTGACAAGTCGTGCACAATCAGCTTTTGCCATGATAGCTGCCTTGTGCCCTCAGTCTGGCTAGCAAACTGACCCGATCCCCTAATGAGCTCCCCGTATTAAGGATGTGTGGGTGGGGGGAGACTAGGCCTGAAGGAGGTGTCACTATAAGATGTGGGGGGAAGTGAGGGAGGAGGACTCAAAAGGGTTAAATGGGCTAAGAGTAGCCTTCTGTATTTGGGGCGAATGTGTGCAATTTATCAGTGTTAATTCTCTCTCACTGTCACTATTTCCTTTCACAGTGAGCAATCAATGGACATTGAGATGTTTTCATGGAGAAAGTGTGATGTTTATTGATGTAAATTCTCTCTCACCGTCTCTTTCCCCTCCAATAGAGGTTCAATGTTCCTTGAGGTGTGTTTTATGGAGAAAGTTTTACGCTAAGTTGATGTAAATTCTCTCTCCTTGTCACTATATCTCCTCTCAACGGGGGAGAAATGGACATTGAGCTGTTTTCATTGACAAAGTGTGATGTTTGTTGGTGTAAATTCTCTCCCACCATGTCTCTTTCCCCCTCACAGTGGCGGCTCCATGGACATCAAGACGTTGGCCGACATGGAGCGGTTCAGGGAGAGAACTGGGGCCTGCTCCGTTATGGTGGCTCGCGCTGCCGAGTGGAACTGTTCTGTGTTTCGCAAGCAGGGGCCGCTATCCTTTCTGGATGTGATCAAGAGTTATCTAAGATATGTGAGTGAAAGATTGAACTTTTTTTTTATATAGCTGGAGGTCGTTGTTGCTCCTTGCTTTGTCATGATATTGAGCTGTGGTTGGTTGGAGAGCGCTACTGATAGGACGCTCTTTGTTTCCTACCCTTTTTTTTTTGGTGTTTTACGGCGCTCGCAACTGCATAAGGTCATAATAGCGCGCAGGACACACCAAACATTTTCAGTTGGTTGGAAATTTTGAATTTTGCACGGGTGGCGGCCGAAGCCTACTCTTATCGATTTTAGACCACCAAGGGGTTTTTAACATGCGCAACTTGCACATGGGACCTCCGAAATTTTTCGCCCTTGTCCGAGAAGGCTAGGTGTAGATTTTTCCTACCTGGAGATCAGGGGTGTGGCTGAAAGACAGCAGTAAGAAGGAGTTGCAGTAGAAAGGAGGGGGCAAAGAAGGTGGGGGCAGAAAGTGGAGATGAAAGCAAGACAACAGAACATTGCTAGAGAGCAGGAAAGGGGGTGAAAGGAGACAATTTTAGAGAAGAAAATTTTTCCGTCGCTGCCTGGATTTGAACCTGAGACCTTTGTATGAGAAGCGAGCACCTTAACCTCTAGGCCATGAGAGTCCCCTTCTTCCCTCTGTTGTTTTTATCAGTCTATTTTGTTTTTACCCTGCTTTATATATGCTCAATTGTGTTGATAAACTTTTTTATTTTTCCTAAACAAACATACTAGGATGTTATCAGGAAGATTTTAGAGCCTTTTTTATTATGTAGCGAGCTGCTTTTCTTCTTATTTGTGAGTACAGTATCCCCTTTCCATATTGGGGTTCACATTTCAGAGACTCGCTACATCGCATTTTTTATTCTAGCAGAAAAAATGAAAAGAAGGGAAATTCTAATGTTATCATATCACTTCTTTTTTTTTTTAGTACTGTATCCCTATTTGGTGTTGAATATTTGTAGGCTACATATAAAATGTGTCAAAATGGTAGTAAATGTTATGTTTATACACACACGCCACAATAAGAAAAAAGAAGAAAAATTAAGCAGACAGGAAAATTGATCATTTGTCTTCTCTCACCACAGGCATTTCAGTATGACAACAATGAGATGAATACTAAGTACTGCGTGCTGCAAATTATTCACGACAAAATGACGGAACTGTCGGAGGCGGACAAATGTTTGGCCGCAAAGTCTTTAGAGGAGTTTGCGTGAGTACAGATGACAATATTCACGTCTTCTTCAGAGGTCCCAATTTTCTAGAGGTCTGAAATTTCCCATGTTTTGTGTCATGTAGAAATAGTCTTGATACAAAAATGTATTTGAAGATATGATAAAAAAATTTTGAGCACATGTGTACCTGTTTCCTGAAAAGTCCGAAAATTCTGAATTTTTAAAACTTATAGCTAGTTGGGGCCTCCCAGCCTCTCTTCTTTTTTTAATCTCGAGCTCAAATTTGTTCCCTCTTGAATTCACGGCTTCACGCTTTTTTTTTAAATTCTGAAAATTGGAACTGTAGTCAATTCATAGTACAAAAAGAAATTCAAAACTTTGTCTCTTTTCTGCAGTGACATTTGGGACATGAGGTCTGAGTACATAAAAATTCTCGCTCAAAGAAAGGAGAGACAAGATGAACTGTCGCAAAAACACGCTGACCCGAACCACGGTGTCAAGAGACGGAAAGTGGAGGGTGGCTGCGTCCTCATTGAGCTGCCCGTCAGATACGACAAGTGAGTACTGTCCAACAAAATTGCCCCCCCTTTTTTATGTAGGTGTTTACACCCCCATCGACACATTTAGGAGTGTTGTACACCAACACAGCCGTGCGACTCGTCTCTTCCCCCCCCTCCCCTTTTAAAAAAAACACAATTTTTGATAATTTGGGAAGCAGTCTTCCGACCGTACCTGTCAGGGCCAACCTGGACTTACAGGTGTTCAACATCCGGTCAGAAAGACTGAGATACTTAATAAAAATTCTCCGCCCTGGGGAATTGAACTTTAGTTTCCTACATGCAACAGTGAAGTGTCTAACCTCCACACCACAGACACAGGTGGCCCCCCCCCCCCCCCCCCCCCGTGACGCCCAATAAACCACTAAAAAAAGTAGAACACTGTCTGGTGGCTTTAAAAATAATTTAATCGAGTTTTATGGAAAAGCAATTCAGTTATGGATTTTGTCCCATCTTTCCAGGTACAATTACAATGGTATCACTTGCTGCTAAACTTTTTTAAAATGAATTTTGTTGTGAAACTGTTGGATATGAAATATAAAATGGTGTACACACTTATATTAATATATTGTAAATTATTCTCCTCCTACTTCAGCAGCAGGGAGCAGTTTACAAGAAAATCTTCCAAGATTTTATAGCGTGCTCAAATAGACAAAGGTTGCTGTCTCAGAGGATTTTTGTCTTCTTCTTCCCTTTCTTCTTTGCCCTCTCCTCTTCCTCCCCCTTTTTCTTCCCCTCATGAGTCCACTCCAAGTAAAATCTTCCGGATGTGGCTTTGATGGTTTTTTTACAGGAAAAATAAGAATTAACCAGTGACACCCTCCAACCTACCACACTTTCATTAAATTGAATTCCCAAATTATTTTGATGTAATCCTGGGGAACTTGCTGTATAGGCAAACAGGCAAAGTTTCCATTTACAGGCAAACCTGTATGAATGACCAGTTTTATAAGAGAATCCCCAACTTTAAAAAAAATGTTAGTATGACACTATGTAAAAGGTCCACCTGTCTGAAATTGTCACTTGTCTCCTCGACAAAGGATGACTATCTTAAACAGCTTTGAGTGTATTTTTTCTTCGGCAGACGTTTGTACCCGTCTACTATGACGCCCAAACAAGTGCTCAATGACTGGTGTAAGAAATGTCACGTGAGAAAACCTGAGTACGACACGGTGAGTTTTGGAATTAGTTTTAGTAAGAATTCAACGGCACTTGCCACACAAATAGGTCATATAAAGGCATAAGATAGGAGGTATTCCTTGAAAGTAAGGTACGAAGAAAAAGAAAGAGGAGAGTAGTGCAAGAAATATCATGTGGGAAAACCTGAATGTGAGTTGTTGTGGGAGAAATATCAAGTGTGAAAACCCAGGTATGAGTTTTGTCTTTAGGAAATATCATATTATCATGGGGAGACTGGAGTTAGACATGGTTATTTGTTGGGGAAGTGTCTCAACTTGTCACGATATAAATTTTCGTCTTCAGCAAACGTGGGAAGTATTTATGGTGTTATAATGTGAGAGATATTATTAATGCAGTATTATGTGGGAGATATTCTTAGTGTTATTATGTGTTATTATTATTATCATACAGGGGCATTATTTCGCTAGAGATAAGAAGAATTGAGAAGTTGTTGTTCCGACAGTTTCATAACCTGATTTATCTTGTGTACTTTAAATAAACTGCTGCTGTCCTTTGTGATGATATGTGTATATATTACGTTCAGGATATCAGACCATGACCCAATTTTCAGGGCACATTTCTTCTCCTTGACATTGGTGCCCAAGTTGTTTAAACCAACTTGAAATCACTTGACCTGTTTTACTTCATTCTAAACCCTGTATTCCTTGTTGACATCTTCCAAAACTGGGTCACTGATAAGAATGTCTAACCTGCCCAGTAGTTGAATCTTTATAATGGAATGTCTTTAGTTGGGTTTTTTTTTAATCTAGGTGTTTTACATCCCCTTCAACACTATAGATCATTTAGAAAGCAGGCTGCTTTGACCCTGCCTGTCATGGCCAACCCGAGCTGAGAGGGATATAATGTCTCAGCAGAAAGTCAATAAAATTCTCCTCACATTGGAATCAAGCTCGAGTCTACTGCGTGTGACGACCAGCAGCAGTGTGTAGCAACAGCTACATCTCAGACTCTGGTCATGTCTTTAGTCCCCAGAGTACAAGAGAGCTGATGGGCTATACAGGGTTGCTAGCAGGCTCAGACAAAAAAACCCTGAAAATTTTTCGGTATAAAATTCTATGCACGGTGCGCTGCATTTCATTAAAAACGTAAGATATCAACATGTGCCAAAATAATTAATACAGAGGCCTAGGCCTATTAGACCCGCTGTGGTCTTCCTTTAAGTCTAGCCGGTGCTGGGTTACAATTTGTTGACCAGGCAGAAAATATTTTCCTGGCTGCGCCAATCTTGGCCTGAAAAGCCGTGAAAGCCGGAGGATTTTAAAAAGCTGGTTTAAGCAGGAAAACTTGCAACCCTGGCTATGACATGGGTTTTTTTTTACCCTTTGTTTAGACTTAGGACTTTCGTATAATTTTCAGACATTGGTTTGTTTGTTTTTCTCAGACTGAGAGAGCAGAAGACAGATGTTTTCACAGTACGGTCAAAGTGGAAGGCAAACTTTACACTAATCCTTACTGGTGAGTCACTCAAGGGTCAATCTTGGACATGTTGACCCCGCCAAGTGACCCTGATTCCGTGTCGTATTTCAAGATGGGTTTTGCCTTAAGTCTTTGGTTGTGTGATGGGTATCGGAGGTGTAGTACCGTGTAGATCCAACATTTCATTTCCTATGTTTTGAGCAACTGTTTGTCGAAAACTATTCTTTTAGCTTGATCTATTCCTAGCTCTCATTACAACCAACATTTGTTCTTGCGCGTATCAGCTTAACTAGCTACATACATGCCTGTATCTTAGGTCATAGAATGTCCTCGGCAAGCTAGTTTTTTTTTTTTTCTATGAAAATGTACTTAGCACAGAAAACAAAATTTTTCTGGAGAAAAAATGAAACTGTTTCATTCTTTTAACAATTTTACCTCAACCTTGTATATTTTTCTTGCTTTTAAAAAATTTAGTATTCAGGGATGCCACTCAACTTTTTTAAAAATAGCTGAAAATCCAAGCGCCACAGTCTCACTAACATATGAATATCAATTTGAAACCCAAAGGGTGTACATAGAGAGAAATGACAAACAAACATAAGCACTCCCCGTTATTTGAACTTATGGCGAAGTCTTCGTTTTTCTGTTGTTTGAACATTTGGCGCAAGTTGTTGTGTGTGTGTGGATTTTTTTCTTTCTTACTATAGATTCTATCTCGATCTCAATAACGGAATAGCGGATCAGGATCAAAATACTGGAAAAAAGCGGAAAAGTGGCATCCCTGAGTATATGTCTTTGTACCAAATATTTCTTAAGCACATGCAACCAACACCTTAGATTTTTTAAAACTGCAATAAAAATGCTGAATTTTTAGGTGAGTATATTTGAGAATATACAGTCCATGCCGGCTTTAAGCACGGTCATCGGGAGAAAGCTTAAGCGTGCTTAATGCCGAAACGTGCTTGAGTGCGAAGTAGACATAATCCAGAGATTTTCATGTAGAAAATTTCATGTGCTATTTCCCTTTGTTTGTAAGTAGGCCTATAGCGGTCCCGCAAAAGTGTGCACTGTTATTTTTACCCGCCATGGTAGTTTTTGTTTGCTTGTTTGTTTTTGTTTTGTGGTCAAGTGGGAAATGAAAACTTAATTTAGACGGCCAGTCACGATACAGCACACAAGGCCTACACACTGCCTGTGCGTACCACTGCCCGCTGTGCCACATCCATACCACCGCCTTTATCCCACCTCGCGTGTGATACACAATCAGGATTAATGGATAGCGAGGGTCAAATGTTAAATCGCAGCCAGCTTCCCTCTCTCGTCACCCCGACTCTCTTTGTATTTTTTCTTGTCTGTATGTAGCTTTGCCTTAGGCTAGATCCTATGTCCACGCGCGCGGCTGTGTGCATCTCTCTGCCTTCCTTTCCGCGCGTGTGAGTGTGTGTCCATCACTTGCGTTCTTTGTGTTTCTCTAAACACTCTCCTCTGCTGCAGTGTAGACTCTGTTCGAACTTTGATGGGTCATCATGAAAGTATTGACTGTCTTGTAAATGAAGCGTGCCTGAAGCCAAAGTTACCGTTCTTAAAGGCGTGTAATTTATATAGCAAAGATTCAGTAAGAGCCGTTTTTAGCATGCTTGAGTCCGAAAAGTGCTTTATGCCAGCTTGCTTAGAGCCGGCACGGACTGTACTACCATCTGTTGTAACAGATCTGTTTCTCTACTCATCACCATACTCCGATACATATCCATTTTTGTATGCACTCTTGTTTGTGTGAGGACTCGCTCTTTTTTCCAAGAATTAAGTTTAGATTTATCCAAGAGTGAGCAAAAGTTTTCAGGTCTTACTATTTGGCTCCATACTGCAGAATAGTTTGAACTGTTATTTGGCCTAAATAGTGGTGGATTTTCCTGACTGTATGCGTACATCCACTTCTTGTATGTGACAACTTAAGATCTTGTAAGTTTTTTAAATGCTTGAGCGCTTAATCGGCTGCTTGCACTGTTTGCTTCCCTGGAAGCTGAGATGGTTGCTGAAAGTTCTAGGGTCTGCTGCAGTAATAATATAGGTAGTAAAGTGCATAGAGCTTGCTGTTGAGTTGGAATATAGGCTATGCAAATGCTATTATTTATTATGATAATTATTTTTATTATTATCTGTACGTCTATTTCAGGGAAAAGTCAAAACAGCTAGCTGAGCAAGGGGCTGCCATTTCCTGTCTGGTAGTTTTGGGAGAAAGTGATGGCCGATTGGCTGAACCACAGAATGAGAGCGAAGATCTCCGCAGGAAATGGAGGACGGTCATAGCTGAGGGGGGCGGTGGCGACTCAGAGCAAGAAGTTGGAGATGTCGGAGGTCAAGTCTCTGTGACAGACAAGGGTCAGGGGGACATGAGTGGTGCTGTTGTCAATGGAAGCACAGAGTAAATGCTCAACAGGCTCAACAGACTCAACTTGTTTGTGGGGACACTTTCTCTTGTTTTTTTGCGATTGTTTGATATATATATTATATATGTAACAAAGTGTGTCACAACACGCTGAAATCAGACTCCTCTAACCCCCCAGGGTGGTGCCACTGACTGAAGTGTCTTTAGGCCATTCACAAAGGGGGGGCATTTCTCGTTCATGCACAGTAGAATTGTAAATGGGCTGATTCTTCAATGTCACGCTCATCATAACTGTGCCTGATCTACAACAGGGAACTGCTGCTTTTTCTTTCCTAATCCTTACTATTGCAATATTTCCTCTACTTCTTTTGTATGTTTGTCCCACTCTTGCGACTCACTACCTCCGGGGTGCCTTGATAGTCGAAGCAGACTTTGTGCTGTTGAAGCTAGAGAGGTGAGCAGAGTAAGTCTGATTCCCTGTTGTAAGGACTTCTCTGTTGACATCCACCCCTTGGCACTCATATGACCTTATGAAGTTGCGAGCGCCGTAAAACCTCTACTAAAACTAAAACTAAGACACCTCAGTTTTTGGGCATGGGGGGATGGGGGGGGGGGGGGGGTCATTGACATAATCTTAAAGCCTGTTCATTTTACCTGCTTTTGATTGTAAATTTCCCCATATATCTTTAATAAAAAGTCAAGATATTTGCGATTGAATGAGACAGGGGCCGCCTGGTGAGAGAAATTGGCCACCGAAGTTTGGTGACTTCCAAAGCTTGAGTGTCCTTGGAAACTCCAAATTTGTGCCTTTGGTCAATATTCTTGTGCAGAATCCACACAGAAATGTGTTTTTAGGTGGACATAAAAGATCATGAGGTGTCTCCCCCAAAAAAAAATAAAAACACAATTATCGTAAGGGTGAGAAAATGCTGGCTTCTTTGATTTTATTATTTGGATGAGCAGCTGATTTCACCACGGTGCCTCCTCTCAATATATTGTAGTAATGAAAAAAAAAAAAACACCAAAAAAATTTTTTACTTCCCAGGCGAAGCTGTATCTTGCATACTTCTTTAAGATCGTCTGTCAAAACACAGAAAGTCATAGAGGTGAAAGGATGGAGATTCATTTTTTTGTTTCATCATGGTCATCTTCTATGTGACAATATGTATTGTGGTGAAAGTGAAAGTTTTGAGACGTATTAGCTTGTTTTATTATGATTATTTAATACTCAGTATGTGACAATTTGTTATAGAGGTGAAAGGTTGGAGATCCATTCTCTTGTTTTATCATGAACAACTGATTTTTATTGTTTGTTTTTTTTGGTGTGTATTTTTTTACACCTTCTTTGACACAAATAAGATTATTTAGGAGACAGGGTTTTGACTCTGCCTGTCAAGGCCTACCCGGGCTGAGAGAGATACAACATCCCTGCACAAAGACTGAGATATTCTATAAAAAATCCTGCCCACTTTGGTCTCCTGCATGCTACAGTGAAACATGTATGTAGCAGTCTTCATCACAGGTGCTGGTCGTCTGATGGGTGACAATATAATTTTTTATATTGTTGTTGTGAAAGGTTGGAGACACGTTCGCTCATTTTGTTGTGGTCTCTAGAGAGAGAGAATGTTGAGTTCACTTGTGTGCTTTGATGGTTCAAGAGAGTTTGATTTTACCTGGAAGGAGCTAGACAGAGAGAGAATATTTTGTTTTATTTTACCATGGTGAATTTAGACAGAGAGAGAATGCTGGGTTTAATTTTATCTGCATGGACTGGATGGTTGGATACGAGGTTTGTTCTTTATTTGTATTTTATGGAAACAGTATATATATTGGTGATACTTCATGGACCCATACTTCATATATATGTGAAAGCGGAATTTGTCATGTTTGTAAATGTAAGTGAAAAATACTCAATTCAAGTTTTTTGTAGTTATTACTTTGTTGTTTCTCTCAACTTTACCTTGATAATAATAATACAGTAATAATAATAAATGACATTTATATAGTGCTTATCCCCGATTAATAGGGGCGGGCACGAGACGAGCCGAGTACTCGTTTCTCGTGAGAAACGCCCTTCCCGTCACTGCCCGGGCATTAAACTACTGCTCGGTACCAAGGCGTGATACTGCTCGTTGGCTTGACATAACGAGAGTGAGAGACATGAAATGACAATGCAGACAGTGCCACCCATCACCGTGCCGTCCTGTGTGTGAAACTGAAAGGAAGGGGAGAGGGTGGCGAGACGAGGCGAGTGGGGAGTTGATCAGGGCCTAGGCCTAGGTCGTCTCCCTACCTTCCTTCACCACCTGCGCCTGCGCACCAGGGCAAGCCTAGTGTCTAAGTTTAGATTCCCGCAATGACCGGCCTTCCCGCTAAACGAGTTGCTCGTTCTGTGGGGCGAGAAAAGAAATCTCGGCCACGGCCGGCCTTCTCACTGAACGAGCGGCTCGAACTGTGGGACAAGAAGAGAAATTGGTCTTGATACGAGAAGCATTGCTCGAGACACGAGACGGGAAGTATTTTTTGTTCCCGGGACCGGTCCTGGCGATAAGTAGGTCAGCTTCTCGGTCTTCTCGCTCGGGAAGGAAAAAGCGCTTCCCGCCCGTCTCTACTGATTAAAGTACACAAGCTCTGAGCCCTTTACAATACATTACAACAGTAACATAAAATGTGTACTGACCAAAAGAAGATCTCTCCAACTATTTATCTTATTAATGATGACATTGTACAGTGGCAACTTTTCTTCTATGTTCTCTCCACAACTCGCACTTAGCCAAAGTAACCTTCTTTGTTCTTTGCCGTAAATTCCCTGAAAGAACCCATTATACTGTAGTGTATAATAAAATACATAAATAAAGCACAATACCTTTTCTGTTTTATCGATTCCCATAGAAGGGAAGTGTGGTGAAAGTATGTCAGGTGATACAAGTACAATTTAATAGATGGCTAGCAGAAAAACATAATGTTATTATTAGTGATTACATCAACAGATGGAAACAAAGATGTTCAATTTTTTGTTTTCAATTGGTCAAACTGATCATATAACACTGATGGCAACATATGAATATGACTGATGCATGCCATTGTTAGAGCGGCAAAGATAAGCGCTTGGCTGGTGTGAAGTTTTGACCACTGCTTGCTTACTAGACAGGCTACTCTGTAATTCATCTCGTATGGCTTTCCCAAGGGACCCCCACCTCCCAAATTTCCATAAAAATAATATGTGTATCCTAATCCTAATCCGAGATGGAAGACGCCAAAGTAAAAATTTTTTTCAGGCTCTCTTGCAATTCCTTCTACGCCAGGTTTGACTGCATTTTTAAATTCTGGCTCAGATCATGTCTTGAAAAGTTAGGCATTCGTGGTGACCTCTGATGTCCTCAGGGGATAAAGTGAAGGAACTACATGCACTATGACTATGATGTACCACAAGACAATCTGATCTCAGGGACAGTCTTCTCATCTTGTTCCTAGTATGCTAAACTCTCAAATGTAACCTGCATCAAGATTATTGTTCTAAACTCAAAAGCCCCTGGACAGTTGCGTCAGTTGTCAAGTGGTCAGGCTGCTGGACTCATAATCGTTAGATTGTGGCTCTGGGGTTCGAGGCTCAACTCGTTCAGACTTTGAGTCCTTGGGAAAGGCACTTTATTAACATTTTTCCTTTTGGCTCAGTCCTATTGGAGATGAACGTCAAATTCTGAGGTCCCGCCTTTTAAAAAAATAACCTTACGGGAAGGCGCGGGTCTTCAAAATATGATGTTTGGGTCAAAATATCGATTTTCAACTTTTTACATTTTCGGGTTCCTGGATATTTTGGGAACCGATACCCCCTGACCTCCATTAGAAAATATTTTTTAAAAATCGTTTTAGGATCATTTCCTTTAGGGTACCTTCCTCAAAGTAGGGCCCATTTTTTTCATCAAATAAGCCCCAAATGAGCCCATAATTAGATGGAGATGACAACAACATGTCTCCACGTGACCCTAACATGTTTAGTATCGTTGTAACCGCAAGCTTCTCCTCTTCCAAACAGTAAAACAATCTTAAGTGATGCGTTTCTGGCAGTTTAGTTATGAAGCAGGACACACAACACCCCATTTTGTAAATCTTAGTTTGTTTTGAACAAAATGAATCCCCGGTACTAAAAATACTGACCATGACGTCAATATTCAGTCAGAGATTGCCGCGCGGTAGGGAATCTTCAACAGTTTTTAAAATGATTATTGCTACTGTTTTCTTTCGATTACAAAAGCCCGTTGGACTGTTTTCACCAACGGAACCACCAAATTTGCTTTTGTGTTTGGCGAAACTTTATCGTGTTTCTCACTTATCTTTATTTTAGTTTTAGTGCAGTCTTGTCTGTTTTTGTATGTTCATTCAGTACTCGTAAGAAAGTTGTGTTCAAATTAGTATACATTTCAGTTTGTTTTTTTCCCATGGTTTGCCCATGCATTTACTTTGATGTGTGAGTGGTGGAGGGTTGTTGGTAATGCAGGAGTTTTTTGTTTGTTTGTAGGTCGTTTTTGTGAGGGGGGGGGGGTAATGCAGGTGTTTTTACGCGTCTATTGACACAATTTAGATCCTTTAGAAAGCTGGCTTTCGACCCTGCCTGTCACTGTCAGAGCTGACCTGGACTAAGACTAAGAGGGATACCACATCCCAGCAGAAAGACCCAGCTACTCAAAGGAAAGTCTCAATGCTCAGGAACCGAACTCAAGTCTCCCGAGTGGGATTGTGAAGCGCCTGATCGCTACACCACACATATTGATTGTTTGTTTTTTGTTAGGGGGTATGGGATTTTAAAAAGTGAGAAAACGAACACGTATGAGCGAGAGAGAGAGAAAAGAGAGAGAGGTGATGTGATGTTTAGAGATGATGTTGCATGTAAGAGTATTCTGTGTCACAGATCTCGTGAGGGCACACTGCACGTTTCGAAAAATGTTTGGTCAAAATAATAATATAGCTTGCCTTATCTTACAAGCTAACAATGAAAGAGACACTGTTATGAACGTTTTGCTAACTTATATACTTGCTGCCGTAGAGTTGAAAATTATTGTCCTGACGAGGCCACAGTATTACATTGGTCATTGTTATTTTCGTTCACAAATATAATATTAATAGCATTAAAAAGTTCACCTCAATGAAAATTTCAAAGCTTATAAGCAAAGCAAACCTTTCCAAAGGAATGAAGGGAATTAACACAAGTGTAGGATTAGCTGTAGCGTTGTAAACTTATGAATTCCTTTACAGTGAACCTCGTATCCACCGATAGCGTACTCCCAGTGAAAAGAGCTTCAACGGATTATTTCTTATTCATTTCAGCAAACCACAGGCCTCGGCAAAGACACTATCGCCGGGACTCGTGTGATATCACTGTTATAAAAGAATCCTGTTACAGTGGGAATGAAGTTTTCGTATCTTGCAACTAATGATTAACGAATGGAACATTCTTCTTTTTAAAAAAAGAATTACCCGCTACCTATCTATCAAGAGTATCCCTTTTCTTTACGAGTGATATCCCCCCCCCCCCCCCCACCTTTTCCTTCCGGTTTTTTTTTCCTCTAGTTTCACAGTTTCATAGAGATTGGGTAAACATAATGTGAGATGCACATGTTATAGATCTGCGGTAGATCTAACGTTCGGAGCCTACTTTTCATTCAATCTTTTTTTCTCTCTAAAACAAGTCTCCCCACCGCATCAGGGGGTAAGATGACGATGTGGTACCAAACTTTGGCCATGCGAAGTCACTTTCTGAATTTCAATAAACACCAAAGTGAACCCAGCCCCCCCCCCCCTGCCTCCACACACGCATACACTGTAGGCCTACATGCACACGATATGACACATCATGAATTGTGTCACAATCAACTTAGCCTACCGTAGGTCACGTAAGTCCACTTCACCGTAAATGTTATCTGTTGCCTTGTTTCCTTTGCTTTTACCTGCCGTCTTGTCGATTTGTTTTAGTTGGGATTTTGTCAATGATTGGACCATTGTTATAGCCGAACATGTCTGTCCGAATGCTTGTTATAAATAACCTTTTATTATAGATTATAAAAGGTCGTGATTTATGGATTTCCTGCCCTGGCCGGAATCCTGTTATAACCTTTGATACAAATGGGGGTCACTTTACCTCGTCTTTATCAAACAAATATGCGAGGGACTCGGGTTCAACGTAACAGTTTGCCCTGTCAGGTGACCCAAACGTTGATTCCTAGCGCATTTTTCCAACATGAATGAACCCAAACAAATCTTATCTAAGCCACTGGCGATCGGTCGACGAGGTGGTGTGAGAGAGAGGGGGGGGGGGCATTGCAAATAGCCTACATGTTGCACTCGAAGATCATTTTCTGCTATGGCTTACGAAATGTCACCTATCTGATACACTGCTTCATTTTGGGTACCCAATCATCGACCCCTTCACAGAAACCAATACATCAATGCCAGTTTCTGCTCCAGGTGAATATATATAAATTAAAATACATACATATACATGTGTGTGGGTGTGTGTATGTGGTTCCGTTCCTGGGCGGGGTGACGCGAGTTGCTGCTGAGAAAAACTAATAATAACGAAGTCTAAAGAGACATGAACATGCCTCATAACAAGAACTAAACAGCTTGTCCTGCAACAAGCAGCCCCTATGCAGTATCGTCGAAAATCATATCACACCAACGGAGCACTCATAGTGTTAATGTGCTAGACAGGAAGCGCTTTAGTGAATGAGAGAAAGAAAAGAAGGAGTGAAGGGGTACTAAATTCTCTCCATTTCCCTCTCACCCCCCCCCCCCCCCCCTCGTCTCTTTTTCCAACTCATCTCTCTATTTCTCTCTCTCTATTTCTCTCTCTCTCTCTCTCTCTCTCTCTCTCTCTCTCTCTCTCTCTCTCTCTCTCTCTCTCTCTCTCTCTCCCTTTCTCTCTATTTCTCTCCCTTTCTCTCTCTCTGTCTCCCTCTGTGCGTGTGTGTGTGTGTCTCATCTCGAGTATATTGAATTATATATGTATATTTCAAACACACAAAAAAGAAAGAGGAGAGGTATGGATGATAGACGTTTGATAGGAAAGAAGGAGCGCATAACCAGAGCACCCTCCAACAACCCACTAGAGAGAGAGAGAGAGAGAGAGATTTGGTGTTACCTCGGTATATGTTACTGGAAGATTTTACCTATTTCCCTATATTACTAATCAAGTTTGGAAACCAAATATAGCTGGATAGTAGACATGTTCTCAAGAAGTCAAAAGAATCCCAAGATAAGCCAGGATTTGCCATGGTAGCTTGGCACATGCGTCTGAAATTGAAATGCTTTGGGGGCCGAAAATCTTGGACCTTGGACTCGACGGATTCGCTGCATTCAACGCGAAGTTCACTGTTTATCTTTTTCTTGTTAACAATCTATAATCCTATCCATTCTAGTAATTATATTTTTTAACGTAGCTCGTTATATGCACTATTGTTGACTAGCAAAAGGTACTGTTTTTATTCCACAACATACGTGTTCATCACCGTGTCAACAATGAGTAAACGTCCAAAATGCAACATACAGACAGACTATTTACGAAAAGCTTGCTATTACCAAAAATATGATAGACCATGCTGGTCTGACAGTCCCACTCCTGCTGGATATCCTATTTCATTACCGTTGTCGAGACTTTAGGACGCTCTTTCGTCCCTAAAGTTACAGCAAGGGCGGAGATACTCGATGAAATCATCTTTCGGATACAGAATCGAACTCGCGTCTTCAGCTTGCAATGCAAAATGCTTTGCTAATCAATACCAATTATGCAGAAGTGATTGGACCTGAATCGGATTTTAAGTTTAAACTGTCGGCATTGTCAGGTATGTTATCAGTCATCTACCTCAGCTAACAGAAGTGAGGCTTCTTGTTTGGTTTCAGTGATGCCACTGTCTAGAGTTAAAGCCGGTTACCTTAACTTTGTGAGGAAGTTCAAGATGAAATAATTATATTTTAGGAAGAAAAAAATACATCTAACAACTAACACAAATTTTATCCTGAAAATCCCGCCTGTTCAGAAATGCACTTCAGTGTTAAGAAGTGTTTCTCCTATCGCTTTACTATTCTGAATAAAGTATGACTTATGATTGCCCTGTTTCAAGCTTTGGGATAACTTTGTTCCCCTTTCCTTGTGATATTCTCTAGAAATAAATGGTATTATTTCATCATTCCAAACTGTATTCTTAATTCCATTTACATAGTTCTATTCCAAACTGGGTGACCGGTATGGTGCAATGGTAGATACTGGAAAAAGACGAACACTACATTGAACTGTATGCGCTTGTAAAAAAGTAACAACAATGCGAACGCACTTTTTTTTGCGTTGCGTTTTCTCTAAAACGCAATATTTTTAGGGGTATGGGGTTTTAGTGCAGCGAGATTTCGGAGGCTATTTATAGGATTCCCTTGAAATTTGGCCTCAGTGTGGGCAATTGGCGTAGTTGCAACCTGTTAGAGGCTTTCTTTGATTTATGAAATATTTTTCATATTACTACGTCTATATGCCTTAGAGGGAGTGATTTTAAAGAAAAGTTCGGTGTTTTAGCAAGTCATGTGTTAAAATCCAGGATATCTCGCTTATTATAAACGATATTTAAAAAAGCCTCTAACAGGTTGCAACCAGTGGCGGTGGGTGAACCTAGATTTGGGTGGGGCTTAGGTTTCTTCCACTTTTTTACCACCAAAAAGCAAGCAATAAGAACAACACAGTGATGATGTTTCTATACTCACGGCGAGCCACGGCATTTTGAGAACCATTCAAACGAGAAGGGTCACCTTTGTCTGCCATCTCTTTGTTCTCCATTAAATTCTTGGATGGTGGGGACGAAGCCGTTTCACCTCCAAATTTCTCTAATTCGTTTTTATTTGATGAAAAAGTTGCCTCAAAAGTGGTTTGATGTAATTAATAACTGTTAAATCTCTGCGGCACAAACACACCGCATTCCAAACACACACCGTG